>NC_064642.1:441970533-442273563 GCF_023864345.2 Schistocerca serialis cubense | reverse complement strand
GCTATATCGAGAGACGATCTTGTAAATCTGCATTCTTTGGTCTAAGGTCTTTTGTGTCTGCTCTACATAATTTCTAGCTACTGGTTTAAGCACGCATTGCCGCATTTGCAACAGAGTATGTTTTTCTTGTTAATGTTTTGTCTAGCAGTAATTTCTTCATTAGTTGGTAATATATTTACCTGTAAAATATCTTCTTTATAGTGGCTTCATTTTTGTGCCTGAATATTTCATTTTTAAGTTCATTACTAGGCCCTAAATCAGCACCGGAAGATAATAGATTGAAACTTGGAACAGCGTCTGCCTTCAGCTTCTGTTCCGAAGAAATACTTAGCAGTTCACTTTTAAAATACCTTTCATAATGCGAATCAGTAGTGAGCAGGCACGAGCATTTTCGGCATAAAGCAAATCTGCATATTTACAAACATTTGCCCGTTTTAGTTTCATCTCATTATTTTTAGGAAATATATTAAACGTAATCTCTAATTTACTTACTCGTCTTGTTATAGTTAGTACAACTGGAGAAAGCGCAGCAAACCATATTTTTCACTTAAAAACTTACTCTAAAAATCCCTCAGTGTACTGATAATTACTGCGTAGCTCTGTATTCGACGGCTAATTACAAATAAAAGTTCACACAGCCGTAAACAACCTCGTTTTCACTCGTTAACAAGATTACAGCTCAATATGTTATGGCACTTGCGTGCTACTGAGTGCTGTTTCGGTTCACTGTGACGTCAGCACCACGTCTTGCTATTGTTCATACACTTCGTGACCCCTAATGTATATTGCGGTATCTGTGGAGCAGCCTATTAGCTCATGCGCAAAGCAACACCAGAGGCATATACGGCTTGGAAAGCACGAGAAGTTAACGAAGATATTACATCTCAATGAGTGCGCCAAAACCGCGAGGATTATTGATACATCAACCTCGGACTGGCTATTAAAAAGAGACATGTGACCGAAGCTTCATGGCGCTTGGGCTGCTGTAAAAAAGAGAAAACTGAACGTCACGTTGCGTCTGTCAGTTTTCTGTTGCGTTCGTCGTTGTGCAAGCAGCAAGCGATTTTGAAATGGACGGTGTCACTAAGTCTTCCGCCAGTAGGGAGGTGTGTTCTGCCATTCGCTTCCTGTAAGAGGAGGAAGTCAGAGTTGCTAAGATTCGTCATCGTGTATGGGGATAGGGGTTATGAGTGATGGTGGCTTGGTGGGTAATGCAGAGAACTGAAAGTTGGTCACATGGAAGAGCACGATGAAAGTGACTGAGGAAGATATTCACATTTTTCTGATGAACTTGCGCAACAAGTCGATTAACAATTTCGGAACTTTTTGAAGGTATGCCTCACATTTCAAAAACCGCCCTCTTCAACACTTTAGAAAAGAAGTTTGTGTATTACAAATTTTGTCTTTGGTGTCTACTGAAATTTTTAACCAGGGTTCACAAAGAGGCCAGTGGTTCGGCTTTGACATTCCTTCAGCGCTATCATGAAGAGAGCGAGGAATTTCTGATTAGAATCGGGACTGGGGGAACATAAGTGGAATAAGTGATCTCTGAAAAATAAGGAACAGTCCAAACAATGGGTACATGCTCATTCTCCCCCTATGAGCCAGAAAAAATGTTAGTAGACACTGTTAAATCTCGAAGTGCAAAGGACTTTTGACTACAGATTTTATGAGACTACTGCTTCAGAATACTCTGACATCACGGGTTTATTCCGAGAGTTTCCAAACAACAGTTATGGGATGATGCTCCGAAAGAATCATTTTTCTGCTCAACTATGTGTGACCTCACACCGCGAATCCAATATAGTAAAATTTCGGACGTTGTGCCTGGGAGTTCATTCAGCAGTCTGTCTTTAGTACGGACTTCGCATCAAGTGGCTCATACCTTTCCTAAGAAGACTCCCCGGCTGCCTATTCAGCACTTCACGATCGATGATGAGTTTAAGGTTATGGGCACAACTGGCATCAAGCGGTATAATTCTTTGAATAAGGGACAAATAAGCTTGTGTCACGATACGACAAATGTTTGAATTTGTATGGCGACTATGTGGCGGTGTAATGTCGATATGTAAGTACAGGATTTTTCTTTTTTTTTATTAATAGCCAGTCGGAATTTATGAACAGCCCTCATAGATCTGGGGAGCTCACACACTAACAATTCTGTCTCTCAAGTGCAAGAGGAAGACAGTACAGGTGACAGTGTGATGATCCATCTGAAGATGGATATACAGAAATGGAATAAGGAGTTCCTCCTCAGAAACATCATGGGATGGACTATGAGGAAAACACAACTAGTAGGGATAGGTTAATGGGACACGTATTAAGACATGGTACTAGAGGGAGGGCCGGCCTGAGTGGCCGTGCGGTTCTAGGCTACAGTCTGGAGCCGAGTGACCGCTACGGTCGCAGGCTCGAAACCTGCCTCGGGCATTGATGTATGTCATGTCCTTAGGCTAGTTAGGTTTAAGTAGTTCTAAGTTCTAGGCGACTGATGACCTCAGAAGTTAAGTCGCATAGTGCTCAGAGCCAGCCAGCCACTAGAGGGAGGTGCAGAGAGCAAACTCTCCTCTCTCAGCCCCTTTAAACAACATTGCAGATGAGGTAGGGAACCGAGAGGAAAGTAAAACGTTAGACGCTAACGATGGCATATAACTGCTTGAGGTTTTTTTATTTATTTATTTTTAATCGTTGTCTTTCGGGACGTGCCCATAGAGCCACCTCAACAGTGAATTGTCAGTTATGACGATACGAACGTAGGAAAAACACAACGCAACACACGGTCCCTGAACGGAAAAAATCTCTGACTTGCCTATGGATCGAACCCGGGTCCCTTTGATTAGCAATCTGCCGCACTGACAGCGTAGATACCAAGGCGGACATTTGATTTATTTCATTTAGCCTCTTTAATCTTTGTGCCAATGGCCGTTCCGTGGCAGATAAACTGGTCCCCGTCAGATGATCGAAGTCAAGCACCATCTGGTTTAGCTGACACTTGGATGGAAGACAGCATGGGTCTGCAGTGTGCTGTTGGCTAGATGGGTACCCTCAACCCTTGTGAGGCCAGTTAAGAAGCTATTTGTTTGAGAAGTAGGGGCTCCAGGCCACGAAAGATGACAACCGATGGGAGAGCGGTGTGCTGACTTGACGTCCCTCCATATCAGCATCCGTTGACGCCTTTGGGCTGAGGATGAGATGAAAGTCGGTCGTTACCGTTGGGCCTTCAGAGGCCTATTCGGATATAGCTTTAAGGTCAAGGAACCCGAGAACGTCCGGTAAAGTGGGGTGCTGCCCACTTGACCCTCCACACCGCACCCAATGACGCCACTGGCAAAGCCCGACACGGAAGTCGGTTGGGCCCAGTTTGCTTTTCTAGGGTCAGAATGTGGAACTTTGCCTAACTACCTAGAAAATTAGAATGTCGTAGGTGTGAACATTCGATTTCCACTCAACTTACCTACCTGACCACTCTTTCCTAATAAACAGAAAGACGTCTTCCGCAAATATAACCGACACAGAGGTCAGAATCCAGTGCCAATTAAGAATGGTCAGTAGTTCTATTATAAGAATAATAGCGCTCCAGAGGAGATGGTGCGACACGGAGCTCTCTGGCGGGATGAAATCTGGACTTCTTTCCCCCCACTCCCGCTCACAGCCTCCCGCCCGTCTCCACGCCGTGATTACTCGTTCCTCCGGACTCAAGTATAGTCCCACGAGCGAGAGCTGCCATCGCAGCACCGGCACACCCCTTCGCGATCGGCGCGCTAATGGAAGGAGGGGGCGGGGATCATTGGGGGGCGCCCGGGGCGGCCGGCTCGATCGGCGTGCCGCGATAAATGCGGCCCAGCGCCGGCGGCCCCGTCACGGACGTGTAAATAGTATTACCTCGCCGGGGGCGCCGCGCCGGGGAAACACAATATTCCACGGCCGTAAATCAGCTGCGTTACACGCCGAGAGGTTATCAATAACCCGACATTAGAGGCCGGCCCAAGGCTCGAGAACGCGGCGCCGGGCGCCCGAATCGAAGAAATGAGGGGGGCGCCACCGAATTATAGATCGGCGAGCGCCATTTGTAAGGCTGCCGTTCCGGCGGTGTTACGTGGTTGTGGGCTCACGGAGGATGGAATGCGGTAGCAGTCGGCGCGTATCAGAGTAGCAAGAGCAACGCCAGTTAGATATAAATGGCATGAACCTCTTGCTGAAACACTTTGTACCGAGTTCATACCGCCCCTGCAAATAGCTTTTATTCAGAAAGTCAGTTCGTCGATGTAAGAGCCAAAGCTGATGAAGAGACGACCTGTTTATGATTTATTGATTTATTTACTCTCCATTAGGTAGTTTATCTCTGCTGCCTGGGCACCCAACAAGTCCCACACTGACAGGCACAGCTGGTACGGGCTACGTGCCAAGTAGCCCATTGCTCGCGGCGCCATCTGCGCATGCGTGGGCCGCATGGCCAACCTTGGCTCCGGGCTCTCGACCAGTGAACTACCGTCGCTTATACTGCGGCGCAGCTGCGTGATGACCGAGTAACAGCTGTTTGCCCACCCTAGCCCACTTGTGCTACCAGCACTCGCAGACGGGCTCTCGGAGTTGGAACAACCTTCGTTACATTATAAACTGTCATACAATACCATTCTCATCGAAACGCTGCAGAATAAACTGAAAATGCTATATTCTCTTTTCTCCGTGAGGTTTTGGGCGGATTAAATAAAAGGTTGCGAACGCCAGGTGTTTTCTTTGATTTAACGAAGGCTTTTGACTGTGTTGACTACAAAATATTACTGCAGAAGTTGGACCATTATGGAGTAAGGGGAGTAGCTTACAATTGGTTCGCCTCTTACTTTAATAACAGAAGGCAAATGGTAATTCTCCGCAATATTGAGAGTGGTAGTGATGTTCAGTCCCGATGGGGCACTGTTAAGTGGGGCGTTCCCCAAGGGTCGGTGCTGGGGCCACTGCTGTTTCTTAATTATATAAATGATATGCCTTCTAGTATTACAGGTGATTCAAAAATATTTCTGTTTGCTGATGACACCAGCTTGGTAGTGAAGGATCTTGTGTGTAATATTGAAACAGTATGAATTAATGTAGATCATGAAATAAGTTCGTGGCTTGTGGAAAATAATTTGATGCTAAGTCACAGTAAGACTCAGTTTTTACAGTTTCTAACTTACAATTCAACAACAACCGATATTTTGATCAGACAGAATGGGCATATTATAAGCGAGACGGAACAGTTCAAGTTCCTAGGCGTTCGGATAGATAGTAAGTTGTTGTGGAAAGTCCATGTTCAGGATTCTGTTCAGAAACTAAATGCTGCTTTATTTACCATTAGAGCAGTATCTGAAATAAGTGACAGTTCAACACGAAAAGTAGTCTACTTCGCCTATTTTCATACGCTTATGTCGTATGGTATTATTTTTTGGGGTAATTCTTCTGATTCAAAAAGGGTATTTTTGGCTCAAAAACGGGCTGTTCGAACTATATGTGGTGTAAGTTCGACAACCTCTTGTCGACCCCTATTCTATAGTCTGGGAATTCTGACATTGCCCTCTCAGTATATATTTCCTTCAATGTCGTCTGTTGTTAGCAATATTAGCTTATTCCCAATAGTTAGCAGTTTTCACTCAGTTAATACTAGGCAGAAATCAAATCTGCTTGTGGAATGCACTTCCTCGACTCTTGTGCAGAAAGGAGTGCACTATTCTGCTGCACCCATTTTCAATAAGCTACCACAAGAACTCAAAAATCTTAGCAGTAGCCCAAACACTTTTAAGTTCAAACTGAAGAGTTTCCTCGTGGCTCACTCCTTCTAGTCTGTCGAGGAGCTCCTGGAAGAGCTAAAAAATTCAGCAAATTCCAGTGTTAAATTGTCGATTTTCTTTATTTAAACTTACGACTTGTCGCCTGAATATGTTTCTTATATTTCATTTTATCTGTTTCTACTATCGTGTTATAATTTCATGTATTGATTCGTTCCATGACCATGGAGACTTCTCCTTAATTTGGTCCGCGGAACAATAAATAAATAAATAAATAAAAAATAAAAGCTCACATTAACTTGCAGCTGATGTAGTAACCTATCGAGCCTTGGAAGAACAGTGACACAACTAAAAACTGCAACGCTTGAGAAAAATAGGCTGTTACGTTGAAATAGTATAATTCGGCCCGAACAGGCTTTGTAAAGCTTAACGTCAGCGACCGATCGCCGCGTCTTCCTATGCCGATAGGCGTTACTGGATGCGGATATGGAGAGGCGTGAGGTCAGCCCACTGCCGTTGGCAGTTTTCGAAACCAGAACCGCTACTTATGAATCAAGTAGTTTCTCAATTGGTCTCACACGGGCTTAGTGCACTCTGCTTACCAACAACGCTTGGCAGAGCCGGACGGTGACGCATCCACCTGCTAGCCAAGCTCAACAGCGCTTTACTTACAAGGGAACCTCCCCATATATATAAGTTGGAACAGTGGATAGTCCTTGAAAAACTGAACGCAGATTAATCGAGAAAACAGGAAGAAGTTGTGTAGAAGTATGAAAAAATAAGCAAAATATACACACTGAGTAGTCCATGCGCAAGATAGGCAACATCAAGGAGCATCTGAGTTGACGATCCCCGTGGTCCCGTGGTTAGCGAGAGTAGCTGTGGAGCGAGAGTTCCTTGGTTCAAGTCATCCCTCGTGTAAAAAGTTTAATCTTTTATTTTCAGACAATTATTATCTGTCCGTCCGTCCGTCCGATGCGAGGTAACTGCGCCGTAGTATCGGGCAAGGTAGAAGAATCTTTTTACCCATTCGCCAAGTGTACAAGTTAGATGGGTCGACAACATATTCCTGTCATGTTACGCACATGCCGTCACCAGTGTCGTATATAATATGTCAGACGTGTTTTCCTATGGAGGAATCGGTTGACCTATGGCCTTGCGATCAAATGCTTTCGATTCCCATTGGAGAGGCACGTCCTTTCGTCTACTAATCGCACCGTTTTGCGGTGCGGTCGCAAAACACAGACACTAAACTTATTACAGTGAACAGAGACGTCAATGAACGAACGGACAGATAATAACTTCCGCTCCAGGGAAGTCCCCGCAGTTGCTGACGCTAACCACGAGACCACGGAGCTGCTGCGCTCACATTGTCCTTGATGTTGCATATCTTGCACATGGACTACCCAGTTTGTACATTTTGCTTATTTTTTTCATAGTTCCACACAACTTCTTCCTGTTTTCTCGGTTGATCTGTGTTCAGTTTTTCAAGGCCTATCCACTGTGCCAACTTATATAACTAAATGTGAGGGGGGTGCGGTGGGGAGGTTCCCTTGTTAGGTGATCTGGCGGGAACTGGTTTCACTACTCCAGCTAGGTCGTTGGCGAAGTAATACAAGCTTCCTTTACATTTCAAGTATTACTGGCAGTAAATTGTATAATTTTTTGTGCACGTTGGGGAACTTCACACGTATTTTTCAGTGACGAACTAAAGACTGGTGTTTTTCGTCTTGTGTCACTATTAGCCAGGATGTGACATTTAAATATACCCCGGCGCAGTGAGCAGAACCAGTCAGCCCTTATCTAATAGTCCAGGTCTGTAAGTCAGGCAATCACGCTTAACTCCATCTCCATAAGCTCCAAAAGCACGCCAGAGTGCAGACAGGAAGGACAACACATTTAAAGGAAAAGCACGGCAAATACCAAACCGCAAGACAGAATCAACACATCGATTCAGTATCGACTAGGCAATTCTAGAAATCAATAAAACAAACGGAATCACATAACGTCCAGAAATACGAATTAGCAGTCTGAATACCTGCGACTCGCAGTATTTTCATTCAAACATCAGTCACAAAGCGAGGGGAGCATACCCGAACAAAGAAATGCGCTCATGTACAGCGTGACAATTAATGAACCCTATGAGAAGAAAGGGAAATTAGTTACAAACTACGGCGTACACACACTTTATTCATCATGTAAACGTCACCATTGGCGATGATGTGGCGCAGACAAATAGCGAAATTCGGCATGCACGGCTGAAGTGTCGGAATATCGATGTTGTCGGTGGCCTCCTGAATGGCTGTTTTCAGCTCAGTAATGGTTTCGGGGTTATTGCTAAACACCTTGTCTTAAATACAGGATCACAAAAAGGAGTCGCATATGTTCAGATGCGGAGAACATGGCGGCCAATCGAGGCCCACGCCAGTGGCCTCTGGGCACCACAGAGCCACAGTGCAGTCCCAAGAGTGCTCTTCCAGGACATCAAACACTGTCCTTCTTCAATGGGGTCAAACTCCGACTTGCATGAACCACAACTTGTCGAAATAAGACTCACTTTGGATAATGGGGATGACATCAGCTTCCAAAACGTAGCGTCCGGTAGCACAGTGCCATCTAGCAATGTCACAACGAATGTACCCTGACTGGACACTGCACACCACACAGTCACCCGTTGAGGGTGAAGAGACTTCTCGATGGCTAAATGCGGTTTCTCAGTTGCTTATTGACGAATCCGTCCAAATGAAAGTGGGCTTCGTCGCTGAACCAAACCATACGCTCATACTAATTCTCATCGTGCCTCGCGTCGAATGGTGCAGTTTGAACGTTCTAACGCAAACCGTTCAGAAGATATAATGATTTTATTTCACAGAGTTCAATAATTGTCAGCCCGTAAATAGACTATGGGGCTAGAACAATCCATATCGCTGTTATATAAGTGGATACAGAGAGATGTCTGCGTCAGTAATGTGTTAAAGAGAAAATCACTTACTGCTGTGAATAAGTGAACAATCTGCGAGGTGTATCTGAAAAGAGACATTGCAGACAACTTCCACTACCATGTGGGGCCCCATTGTTACTCATCTTGACTCACTATAATTCATGCGGCAGAAATTGATTAAGAGAAGATAAATTGCTAAAAATACTTATGAAAAGCAAATGTAAACAAAAGTCCAAAACTGTATCATTTTTATCAGAATGTATAAAGGCGCCAAAGCGAAGGAAGTACAGTATGAGCCCTTATGATCACAACGCAGATCAATGTAATGTAAGAAAAATTTACTGATTTTGTACCTTTAAGTGGTAAAGGAAATTAGATATGTTGATATTAGCCAACTACACATCGAACGTAAACAAATACTGCGTAAAATATGGGGCTAGCATAGCTCAGTGCAGCGCCTAAGTTAATCGTTCACTATATACACGTCAGCACGACGCTAAGTTCTGAAAATCAGCCTCCTGCTTATCAGAACCTGGATATGGACATTGTATGGCCACCGGAAATCAGAAGTTACATCAGGCGCGGACGTCGACCAAAAGCGAGTCCCTGTGCACAGCACGCCGCAGAGTGGTCAGTCCCGGACATTATTACCATTATTCCTGCAAGAGACTTTGTTCTGAATAAAACTGTACCATTCATCGGAGGGCATACTGAAAGAAATGAGCCAAAGGGTGTAAAATAAAACGACTGACAGGATCGCAATGTCATTGCGTGCGGAAGACTCAGCTAGAAACTCTCAGCTAGAGGGACACACGTACACAGATCGACAGAGCGAGTATGTGCACGCATCGGCAGTTCACTGCACTCTCGACCGTCCAGTGCGCCCGATAGTAGTAAAAACAGTGATATGAAGGCTTCAAAAGAAGAGCAAAGGGGTTCAGAGCGTTTCCTGACAGTGGAAGAAATGAGTGGAATGGTAATTCATCGGGGTATGTGACAAGTGTACGGAGAACACTGCACATCCGCTACAGTTCCTAAGCTCAACATGACCTCTGCTACAATGGCTGCTACCTTAACTCTGCGGCCTTAAATAATGAGGTCATTCACCTCCTAGACGCAAGCATACACAGCAGTGTGGCATTCCAGACCACGTATCATCAGCCAACGACATTCGTCCTTACTTGATTCACTCTTTGACCCTCGTAATGGACATGCAGTACATTAACGCCACTTTTCGATCAAGTTCGTTCCCCCGCACACATTACTCGGTCAGGAAAAGCGCTACACACGTATGCTCTATTTTCAAAGCCCCCATTTCGAGTGCATCGAGACAGAGCGCAGTGGACGGTCGATGCCTATGTCTGCTCCCTCTGTCGTCACATGGGCGTGTGAACATTTTCATCTAGCGACGAATTTGCAACCCCAGCGCTCTTATAGTGTCCACATATTCTTCCACTACGAGTGGCATCGTGATCCTTTCAGATGTTTTCATTTTACAATCTCCGGCTCGTTTCTTTTTGAATGCAGCTTATATCTTCAACGAAACATACGATTAGACACACAGTCAGAGTAAGGTGGAAAGACCGAATAAAAATAGCGTCATTGTTTATTCACTGATGCTTACTTGTTACTCTTTGGCAAACATATACATAGCCTTGGAAAGTTATTCAAGAAATCGGAGATCAGTGAGGGGCCCCACGGGAAAATTATACCAAGCAAAGTGGTAATGGTAAAAGGATGACTCCACAGACACTAATAATTACCACTTCTCTCCACACATCATTTCCCATTTTTTCAGAAGGTAATGTACTCAGTTTTTTCACCTACACTTCTCGAAATGGGATACGTAGGAAGGCACAGTTCACATTTGAAAAAATACCTATTTCTGAGTCAGCTGTTAAAATGTTTACTAAGCAGAAAACAAATTTTTAAATGGTAAGGTCTTATCATTTGGGTTCTTCAGCAATTTTTCGAATAGATTAGAGCTAAACAGTCATTGCCTTGTACTAGATGGTTCATCAGATGCTGGTTTAATAAAAAGGTTGCAGAAAGTTACAACTGGCAGTCCCAGTAATTCGCGAAGGAACAGTAGATAAGTGGTCGGGGGGGGGGGGGGGGCTTATTATAGTTCCCTTTCAGAAGGTATCGATCAGAGGCTCACTACTGCGACTGTGAATTTCAATAAATCTAGTGTTTCATCTGAATGAGAAATTATAATCGGTACTTTTAATAGATGAAGTAAGAATTTGTATAGAACCAAGGACTAAGAGATAATACAAAAAACAGCAGATTGTACACTTGTCAGAGTTGGTAACTGGTTTTACTGAAATGATGAAGAACACCTATCCAGTTGTGTTCTATAAAAATTTCCAACGTTTAATAACTGTACTACGGCAAGAAGAAATAATAATACACTAAGCAGACAATTCTAAGCATTTGGTGAGGATTTTGATGAAAACTCGAACATCGTCCGAACAGGCCTCGGAAGGCCCAACGGTGCCGACGGACTGCTGTGTCGTTCTCAGCCGTTGGGCGTTACATGATGCGGGTACGGAGGATCAAGTGCTCAGCACCCCGCTTTCACGCTCGTTGTCAGCTTTTGTGGCCAGTGCGGCTACTTCTCGATCAAGTATCTCCTCAATGGCCTCACAAGGGCTGAATCCACGTTGCATGCCAACATCGCTCGGAAGACCCATACGGTCACACATCAAACTGGTAGCCAAGCTCGACAGTGCTTATCATCGGTGATCTGACGGGAACCGGTTTTACCACTGCTGCAAGGCCTTTGGCTGTTGATAGAAGCATAAACTGAAAAGAACTGTATTGTACACCTGCTGGAACGTTTAATTATTTTGGCTATAAGAATAAGAATATACTTTGAGCCCACAGAATTAGTAAATTAAGGATTTCTTAGTTAGGATTAAATTCCCGTCAAATACTCGCTCTACTGTATGGCACATTCATTTTATTTATTTTTGCGTCCAGGTGCCCTTTCTCAGGCCCTAGTCATCACGTACCTGAACTCGAATACTCACGGACGAGAAACATTCGTGGACGAGGAGATAATAGAGTTTTGTGACGTCACAGCGCGGAATATCACATTCTACCACATTGCGAAAAGCTATAGGAAGAATCTGCCTAATCACATTTTTGCCTCACGGAGATGAACGTGGCCAATGAGATGGAACACTGGGTTTACGTCAGAAGAAGAACTTCTGACAGGCGATATTCGACAAAGCGGGGCCGAACATCATATTTGGTGATGTTTTTGTTGTAACGTACATGCTATGAGTGTAAGCAGTTTCAAACCGTCGGCACATTGAGGATCTCTCGAAAATGCGTCTTTTTTGGTATGATTTATGATTATAAAATGACGGGAAACTACATATCAGTAAACGATGTGCTTCCGCCAGAAAACCCGGAAGCACACCATTAATCAATCTCACTGGAAAATCTCGTAGAATACATTTCGGAAGTTTAAGACGTCTCGTATTTGATGCTTTTTGTATTATAACTAGTGTGCTGCCTCAGTGCTACGAGACATTAGTGTTTAGAAGATTTATAATAATTGTATGACATATAACACAATGCCGTTACCACGTTATAACCACCGGACAACTAACACGGCTGTGCACTACAGACGGGAAACAGAGCAGGTTCGTGTCAAGCTGTCTATACATAATTTTTTTCACCTTGTGGCCGGCCGAAGTGGCCGTGCGGTTAAAGGCGCTGCAGTCTAGAACCGCAAGACTGCTACGGTCGCAGGTTCGAATCCTGCCTCTGGAATGGATGTTTGTGATGTCCTTAGGTTAGTTAGGTTTAACTAGTTCTAAGTTCTAGGGGACTAATGACCTCAGCAGTTGAGTCCCATAGTGCTCAGAGCCATTTGAACCATTTTTTCACCTTGTGTTATCTAAAAGATTCTAAAAATTCCTTATTACTTTATTAGAAGAATGATCTGCATTACTCGATGTTATTTATTATAAATACCAGGCTCTTATTTATTACAGGTAAGGGCGCTCCTCATCAAGGAGAGAGTTTGTTGTATATTGTAAACATCGCAAAGAAAACGGACCAACGTACTACAAGATTGCTTTCTATACCACTTCCTGAGTCGATCGCGCACACACACACACACACACACACACACACACACACACATATATATATATATATATATATATATACACACTTACTTGAAGTACAGAAAATGAAACAGTAATAATGCTGTAAATAAATATTTTTCTGGTGCTCTACATGAAGAGAGGTTGCGCTACTTGCAGCAGGATATTCTGAACCTTTTCGGGCGTTTCGTACATTATTTCACACGTTTTGAAATCTCTTGCTATTGAATAGTAGCAGTCATCTACTGAGAACAACCTTAGGATTTTACTAAAAGGTGGGAATGATGAAACAAGTTTTATCTCATTTTGAAGGCTGTCGTAAATTTTTATCTCACTATTTGAAATGGAACGTTTATAAGCTTATTTTTGTACTGACTGGCCACGGAACATTTCTTTTTGTCTTATTACATGTTCATGGATGTTGAAGCTTTATTTATGTAAACATGTATACTACAGACAGAACAAGAGAGCAAATGTGTATTTTAAAAGAGCTAACGTACGAATTTCAAGATCGTCCATTCTCGTAAACAATTTGCGAGCCAGATACAGCCGACAACTGCCTCTTCAGAGCGTTGCAGACGCACATCATATGGAGGAGCACGATCAATGACGCACTAGCTCGTTTGTAAGAATGCACCGACCACGGTGTAAAGGCCGTCTGCATGCTTGACGATAGGAAACACGTCCCTTGTGAAGACAGCTTAAGGTCGTCAATCCGCCGCACTGATTCTATTTGGATCTAGCTCTTCTTTCTGTCTCTCAAGCTAGCGTTCTCAGCGTTACGTTAGACGAACAGATCAATAAATTAACATAATTACATGATTTAAAGTAGTTGTGAATATGGTGCAATGTTTTGGGTCTCCTTCTCATTTATAGATAATTTACTGACGAAGCAAAGCAACAAGATTAGATTTAAGCGTGAGATTTACAGATATACATCCGTTACACAACTAAGCCAATAGCAAAATTAACTACAGTTCCACAGCAAATTTATCCACCTAGTCCATTTGCATTTGAGAGTAATGGATATGTTTCCCTTAATAATATGAGTGAAAGACTGTACTTTCTATTTGTAACAGAAATGAGTGGGGACATCACATTAGCAAATCAGTAACTGAATTTCAGTTCACAATATTTTGGCTCCCAACGTGGGGCGATATTATTTGGACAACAAAAATGTTCGAATGTGTGTGAAATCTTATGGGTCTTAACTGCTAAGGTCATCAGTCCCTAAGCTTACACACTACTTAACCTAAATTATCCTAAGGACAATCACACACACCCATGCCCGAGGGAGGACTCGAACCTCCGCCGGGACCAGGCCGCACATATTTGGACAACAGTTCCATAATCACCTTATTCAATTATTTTATTTCATTTTGGCGCCGAGTGTGCTTGTTAAGACGTTAACTCATCACTAATACAAGTAAAGGAATGAAAAATAAGTATTTTAAAATTGGCATTAAGCAATTAAGACTTCTAGTTGCAATAGGTGGCTTTATCAGACATAGTGAACGTAGCTATGATTCATCACTAGACAATACTTTTCTGCATTCATAAGACTATTCTACACTTCCTCTACTCAGAATTACGTATACAGTATTATTTCTAATACCTCAGCTTTTGTATATCCAATGCTTCTCTCAAATAGCATAAAATTTAATACTCTTCGTGCAATATTTGAATAAACTGATACCTACATAAACATTCTCCAAAATTGCTAAATCCGAATGTCCCAGTTGTAATCCTTTCCGGAGAACACTGAAACTTCCAGTACTTACCAATCATCCTTCGTGTAGCATTTTATTTGAATAATACTGTAATTCTGTCAGAGGAAGCAAGGGACCTGGAAGAGCAGCTGAACGAAATGGAGGGGATAAGATGAACATCAACAAAAGCAAAACTAGGATAATGGAATGTAGTCGAATTAATTCGGGTGATAGCTACGAAGTCTTTCGCTACGGAGTCCTTGCATAAAAAGTTCTCGGTTTACTTGCCGCATCAAATTTGGATAACATCCCAAGCTTTCGATGACTACATCCGTCGTCTTCGTCAGGGGTAAGACTGACTGTCATGGACCGTTTTTTTTTTTTTCTTTATTGTATTTCAATTCCCCATCGGGGCGGGCTGGCAGCAGCATATGCGCTGCTCTTCAGCCGAAAGACATAGAACAAAACGAGAGAAGACATTTAAAAACGGCAAAGGAGAGAATAAGGTGAACATAGATATAAAACAGGGGGAACATCATGGAAGGCATTAGACAAAAAACGGGGTGACTGTAAAATGGAGATAAAAAACTGTTTAAAAGTAGCACACACAAAAAGCCACACATTGCGACAATTAAAAGAACACAAGGCACAGTATGACTGGAGCATAAAGGTGTTGACGGATGGCATAGCACATAACGTAACACTGACGGTGAACCTCAAGGCAGTACACAATTAAAATCACACCTCTTGACGCACACGAGAAACGGCACTAAACACAACACTGATGTGGCACACTGATGATGATCAATACAGAGGATCTGCCAGGCGCTAGGAGATGAGGGAGACCTGAAGAAGGGAGGGAGGGGAAGAGATAAGGGAGGGGAGCGGGGGCGCGCGGAAGAGGGCCAGGTAGGGAGGGATGTGGGAAGGAGAGAGGCAAGTATGGGGTGCAGGGTATCAGGGGAGGGGGGACGGAGGAAAATCCGCTCTGGGAGAAGGAGGAAAGAGGAAAAGGGGGCTCTGGGGAGGGGGGGGGGGGGGAACAAGGCCAGGTTATAGTTGGAAGGAAGGGTAGATGTCACGGCGAAGTTCGTCATCCGGGAGGGGGAGGCGTTGGAAATTGCCCTGATGAAGGAGATGGAGGGTGTGGAGGTGGAGAGAGGGAGGGATACAGCGATAGAGGCGCGGCAATGGGCGGGGGGTGGAGAGGAAGGAGGAAACCAGAGGGTGGGGGGATCAAGCCTGCGAACAATGTAAAGGATGCGGAGATGTTGGAGGAACAGGAGGAGGTGGGGGAAGGGGATCAGTTCATACAGGAGCCGTGTGGGGGAAGGAAGGCGGATACGGAAGGCAAGGCGGAGCGCATGGCGTTCAAGGATTTGGAGGGCCTTGTAAAAGCGGGTGGGGGCAGAGATCCAGACGACGCTGGCATAACATAGGATAGGACGGATGAGGGATTTGTAGGTGTGGAGGATGGTAGAAGGATGCAATCCCCATGTCCGGCCGGACAGGAGTTTCAGCAGGCGGAGGCGGGAATGGGCTTTCTGCTGGATGGTCAGGAGATGAGGGGTCCAGGTGAGGTGTCGGTCAAGGGTGAGGCCAAGGTATTTCAGGGTGGGGGTGAGTTGGATAGGTCGACCATAAAGGGTGAGGTACAAATCACGGAGGCGAAAGGAGCGAGTGGTGCGGCCTATGATGATTGCCTGGGTTTTGGAGGGGTTGAGACGGAGGAACCACTGGTTACACCAAGTGGTGAACTGGTTAAAGTGGGTTTGGAGGGTACGTTGCGACCATTGAAGGGTAGGATAGAGAGCCAGGAAGGCGGTGTCATCAGCATATTGGAGAAGGTGGACTGGTGGGGGTGGCTTGGGCATATCAGCTGTATACAAGAGATAAAGGAGAGGGGAGAGGACAGAACCCTGGGGGACACCAGCCGTGGGATAAAAGATACGGGAGTTGGTGTTGTGAGGGTGACATAGGAAGGATGGTGCGAGAGGAAGGAAGCGACCAGATGGACAAAATTGATAGGCAGGGCATAGGTTTGGAGTTTAAAGAGGAGACCGGGATGCCATACACGGTCATAGGCATTTTGGAGGTCAAGGGAAACAAAAATGGCGGAGCGACGGGAGTTGAGCTGGAGGGACAGAAGGTGAACAAGGTTGAGGAGTTGGTCGTCAGCAGAGAAGGGGGGCCGGACGCCACACTGGGTAAGGGGGATGAGGTGGTGTTGAGCAAGGTGCTGATGGATACGGTGGGAGAGGATGGATTCAAAGACCTTACTGAAGACGGAGGTGAGGCAGATGGGACGATAGGAAGAGGCGGCAGAAGGGGGTTTGTTGGGTTTGAGGAATAAGAGGACGCGGGAGGTCTTCCACAGGTCAGGGTAGAAGCCAGTAGAGAGGATGACATTATAGAGATGGGCGAGGACAGTTAGGAAGGAATAGGGGCTTTCTCGAAGGTGACGGTAGGTGACACAGTCGTGACCAGGGGCCGTGTTGCGTTTGGACTGGAGGAGAAGTTTAATGTCTTGTGCTGTGATGGGAGTGTGGACGTCGGAGGGGGGCAACTGCCCCAAGTACTGGAGACTAGGAGCAAGCGGAGCGACCGAGGTATTGGCACGTTCCATGACGGTGGGGAAAAGAGAATAATCAAAGTGGGGATCATCGTGGACCGGTGAGGCTTCCGCTTTTATAAGCAGTGGACGGCTTCTCATTGGCTGGATGACGTCACGGTGAAAACAGCGCGTACTGAGGTGTCGGCCTCTATATCCAAAGATTTTCTTTGCGCGCTTTATCCAGCGTTGCTTGCAGCGCCATCCATCGCAACAAGCAGAGAACTACGAGGAATGTATGAAGTCTTCCTCTGCGCTCTTTCTTTATCAATTGCGCGCTTCCATGCATTACTGAGTGCAAAACCGGAGTCTCTGTTGAAATTATTTTCACAGAGTCTAATTCCAACTGCTTCCCTGATGACAGAGTCCCAATAGTTTGAAGCGTTAGCAAGTAGTCTTGTTTCATCGAATAAAATCTTATGTTTATTTAACAAACTGTGCTCAGCCACCGATGATTTTTCTAGATATTTGTTTTTCAGGTGACGCTGATCCGCAACAGACTGGCCCACATAATTTTTGCCACACTCGCAAGGAATGCTGTAAATTACCGGTACTCTCAGGCCAAGATTATCTTTCACGCGTCGCAACATCTCCTTAATCTTCCTGGGTGGCCGGAAGACTGGTCTGATTCCCTGCTGGCTCTGGACTCTGCCGATTTTGCTGGACGTTGCATCGCAGAATGGTAGCCACGCAATGTGTTGATCCTCTTCCTCTGTTCGAACAGCGTCCTTCCTAGGTTTCTTCGCCAGAGTAGATCTGATATCACGATCGGAATACTCATTTTTTCTGAATACCATCGTCAGATGGCTAATCTCGGAGCCGAGATGATCCTTCTCCGAAATAGTCCTTGCTTTGTGTACCAAGGTATTCAGCATAGCTCTCTTCTGAGCTGGGTGGTGAAAACATCCCGCGTTTAGATATAAATCTGTATGCGTCGGTTTTCTGTACACAGAATGTCCGAGATGTCCATCTGATTTTCGCTCCACCAACACACCTAAGAAGGGTAACTTGCCATCCTTCTCCACCTCCACTGTAAATCGTATGTTCTGATGTATACCATTCACATGATCAACAAACTGCTGCATTGCCTCATTGCCATGTGGCCAGATTAAAAATGTATCCTCAACATACCTGAAGAAGCAGGATGGACGTAAGGGAGCACTATTCAACGCTCGTTCTTCGAAATCCTGCATGAAGAAGTTAGCTATGGCTGGTGACAGTGGCGAACCAATAGCTGTTCCATCAGTCATTTCATAATATTTTCCACCATACAAAAAACAGGTGGTCGTCAAAGTGATTCGAAATAACTTCAGTATTTCAGGAGAGGAATGAGCAGCCAGCAGTTTTAATGTATCTTCCACCGGTACCTTTGTAAACAAAGAGACCACATCTAGGCTGACCATGATGTCATTCGGACCTATCCTCATCTGCTTTATCATGTCAACAAACATTTTTGAGTTATTAATACGATGGCTACAGTTGCCGACTATAGGTGATAATAATTTGGTTAAGTATTTTGCACCTGATATGTAGGATACCCAATAGAACTAACAATAGGTCTCAACGGGACCCCATCCTTATGGACTTTGGGTAGACCATATAACCTGGGTGGCCTTGGTGCTCTTGGTCGTAGATTCTTGACTAGTTCCTCTGGGAGGCCAGAGTTCTTCAGTAGCTCCCCTGTCTTCCTGCTAAGTGCTGCTTTGGGATCCCGTTTAAGAATCCAGTACGTGACATCTTTCAATAACAGGGCCACTTTCTTATGATAATTGAGGTTAACTGTGGCATTCCCTTTGACGGCTGGTAGTACAACTAACAGCCGGCTGGTGTGGCCTAGCGGTTCTAGGCGCTTTAGTCTGGAACCGCGCGACCGCTACGGTCGCAGGTTCGAATCCTGCCTCGGGCATTGATGTGTGTGATGTCCTTAGGTTAGTTAGGTTTAAGTAGTTCTAAGTTCCAGGGGACTGATGACCTCAGATATTAAGTCCCATAGTGCTCAGAGCCATTTGAACCAACCAGTACAACTAACTCTTCTTCCTTCCCCAACGATTTCAATGCCAGTTTCTCCACTCTGCTTACATTGAACTTAGGAGGCCTGGCTGTTGCTAAAATCCAACTACTTGCAAGCCTTACCTCATCTGCTGTCTCTTCAGGAAGGTGCCGAACCGCTTGTTCTACTCCACCGATAATCTCGGCCACTGGTAGCTTTTGTGGAGCTGGAGAAATGTTCAGTCCCTTACTGAGAACCGAGATGGTGGCGCCATCAATTTCCTTGTCGGAGAAGTTGATAACAGTGCGATGTGCGTTGCTGGACCTAGAAATTCCTTTCCCCCGGTTTGGGCGCACAAATTTATCAGCTGTAGTCTTGCTTAAATTAGCACGCTGATGTGCAGCCAAGGTCATGTCTACCCATTCGCAGTCCCAAGGTGACAAAACTGCAGACAAAAGCAGATGGCAACTATATAAGGAGCGAGTGTTGACATCCAGTTCATACGTCGTATGGCGTATTCTCTCCTTGACGATCGCAAGACTTGTCTTCCGCAAAATCCTATTCACTGCAGCAGTTCGGATGTGATGTTTGACAACTGCGAAATTTGGTACAACCTCCTTGTCACGACAACGTTGTAGGAAAGCCAGATAACTCAGCAGCTGTGACTGTTTCAAGCGCAACTTCTCCAGCCGACGAACGCTGCGCGCTACATCCTCCCCGTAGAGGAAACTAATACGACTACGAAGTCTTTCGCGACGGGGTCCTTGCATAAAAAGTTCTCGGTTTACTTGCCGCGTCAAATTTGGATAACATCCCAAGCTTTCGATGACTACCTCAGTCATCTTCGTCAGGGGTAAAACTGACTGTAGTGGACCGGTCCACGACAGTCTGTTTTACCCTTGACGAGGATGACGGAGATAGTCATCGAAAGCTTGGGATGTTATCCAAATTTGACGCGGCAAGTAAACCGAGAACTTTTTATGTAAATCGGGTGATGCTTTGGGTATTAGATTAGGAAATGAGACGCGTAAAGTAGGAAATGAGTTTTGCTATTTGGGGAGCAAAATAAATGATGATGGTGGAAGTAGAGAGGATATAAAATGTAGACTGGCTATGGCAAGGAAAGCTTTTCTGAAGAAGAGAAATTTCTTGACAAAGAGTATAGATGTAAGTATGAGGAAGTCTTTCCTGAAAGTATTTCTATGGAGTGCAGCCGCGCATGGAAGTGAAACATGGACGATAAACAGTTTAGACAAGAAGAGAATAGAAACTTTTGAAATGTGGTGCTACAGAATAATGCTGAAGATTGGATGGGTAGATCAAGTAACTAATGAAGAGGTACGGAATAGAATTCGGGAGAAGAGGAATTTGTGGTACAACTTGACTAGAAGAAGGGATCAGTTTATAGGATACGTTCCGAGGCATCAAGGGAGTACCAATTTAGTACTGGAGAGAAGCGTGTAAGGTGAAAATCGTAGAGGGAGACCAAGAGATGAATACACTAAGCATTTTCAGAAGGATGTAGTGTGCAGTAGTTACTCGGAGATCAAGATGCTTGCACAGGATAGAGAATAGTAGAGAGCTACATCAAACCCGTCTCTGGACTGAAGAGCATACAACACATTACCGTCTCCTGCGTAAATTATTGCAGTTGCGTTTTGTAACTGCTGAGGATGCGATGGACTTGAATATTGTTATTTCACTTTAATAGGAGAATTTGAAATGAAAGTGTAATGTGATTTGAAGAAAGATATCTCACACTCACCTCAACTTAGCGCTTCAACTGACTTATTACGTAACAAATATTTACAGTGCCATTTTTCGGTACTAGTGCGTAGATACAAAAATTAAGAAGCCATGTGCCACACAAAAGTACCATCATCTTAACTGCTTATGACGACCATGGAGAATCTGCTTAGTTCTGGAAGAATATTAGTGGTTTTCTCGGAATAGATTGGTAGTCAGGGACTCATTTGTTAGCTAACATGAAGACTGATTTTTATTTGTTGGAAATAAGGCACAAACTGTAACCTGCTGTATTGGTCGAGAAGGACCAGTTGTTCTGATAGCCAAGCCTGAGAAGTGTGGTACGAGTCGTACAAAGGCACGACTGTTCAGAGGGTGGGTAGATGTTAAAAAAATTTAAGTAAGTTTAGTCTGTACATGGTACTTTGATAAAAGGTTGTCTTTTCTGTTATTGTAACATCCTATTGTGTACAGTTATATAGTTCTCTGCAATTTTTCTCGTTTCGAGGACTGTGGGTATTGGTACAGTGTACTAATTACCAGAAATAATGAAGAGTTCACAGGTTAATATGTTGGTAACTGTTCTTGGTAAACTGAATTTTATAACTTGCATTTCCTTTGGTTAACTAACTTAAATGATCGTGTGACAATTTAAGCTGATGATTTTCTGAGTGAGCTTTGGTTAAATTATTTGTTATCAAACTGTCCAGTGAATGCCCTTGGAAGACTGATTTAACTTGTCGAAATTTAATGGCAAGTGTCCTCTGGAATTGTAAGTTTATAGGTTATTGTAAAATAATTGTGTTAATTAAAGTAGCCGACGCGCAACAACTTGGAAAACCTGTGTCTTAATAGTCAAAAGTGGTTAAGTCTCATCTGCACACTGAGTTGTGTTTCCTTCTGGTATTGTCTGTGAGCCTTTTTTTTTTTTTTTATTTCAACTTGAGGGATTGAAATGCCTAACACTTATCTTTAACGAATTAAATGACTGTTCTGTTAATGTATAAAAAGGTTGTTGGGCTAATGAAAAGTAACAAATTTTTGTAATAATGGTTGTTCGACTGTCAGTATACAACCAGTCCGCTCCGCTTCCTCACTAAATCCGTGTCTCAATCCTATCAGTGGTGACAGGGAAGGCTTCCTCGTGTGATTGCACGGGAGCTAACGTGTGGATCAGCTGCAACAGCAGCAAGAACATTAATTGTCTCCTCTTCTGTCGTCACTTGTTTCCTTCTGTTACTCTATTTAGGTGTTACCCTAAGACTTTCACGCAGCTGATTGAAGAGGTTGATACAGAATTGCGGAGATGATTGACGTCTTCTGGGATATCGTGCCGCGTACACCGTACAAGAACGAACTGCATTCGTCCCACACGCTCCATACACCTTAAGCACTTCGGCTTTTTCTGCATTGCTCGATCCTATCATCCAGTCACGACCGACTGTTTGGACTATCACACACTGACTAGTATGTTGCAGTGCACTCAAGCAACACACAAGCACACTGAAAGCGAACATAACAACATCGTACCTAGCAACTACGCAGGATGAATGGCAAAGTACGTCTCTTCAATGACACGCATTAGAATCCTACAACCAACACCACTGACATAATTTACCCCACATTTAGCTTATTAATATCAATTGGCATTTTTCCATTTAAAAAGTGTATTTTTGCACAAAAAATACGCTTTATAAGTATTATTGTTAGCTCGCCTGACAGTACGAGACCTTGACTTACAATCCGTTCTGTAAAAACAACACATCAATAGCACTTCCCATTCCGCAATATTTGCGGTTCAAGTTTTCACGCGATCCATCCTGTATGGCCAAAGTGTCGAAAACGACACTGCTGTGACCTAACAAGGTTCTGATCCGCCTAACACATGTGCCACTCGGATGGTATTTTTCCAGAAATATGGCAATGCGAAAACTCAGCTTCAGCCACAGCGGCGAATGAGGACGACTGTACCCATTTCTGTAAGAAAACATGTATCTCAACATATTATTCTTACTAGTCAGGTCACAAGACAATGTGAGTTTTGTAGAAATACAACTCCAAAATCGTATAGCAAATGTAACTTATATACACATTACGAATGTTTTGCAGCGTTTCATGTACAATTATATTACGTTTTATGATTACTTAATCAAATTGATAAATTGTAATAGTAAAGTCTCATTAATAAATTTCTATTAATAAACAATGACGAGGTTTAAATATGTTTTATTTTGGTCATTTTTGGTGTACGATATCATGTTCCATTGAGTCATTGTTGGCCTACTGCGAAAACCTCCTTTCAGAACAGACAACTACAAAACTTCCACAAGCTTTGACATTGTCGTATAAAAACAATGACCTGTATATGTAATAAGTTTCCTTTAATTTAATTGCTGCTCTTTTAACTTAAGGTTTAAAGAACAGTCACAGCCACGAAACAGCATTTATCTAATACTGGTCATTCCATAGGGAGCATTGAGAATTGTATGCGTATTCTTCACAGAGTGGAAAAAGGCCGTGCTCTAAAAAGTTAGTTAGAGAAGCTCGAAATTTATGAAGCAAAAAATAAAGATCCAACTAAACTGCTTAATTAGCCAAATGACATTGTGACCAATGCCTACATTGCTTTATTTGACAATGTTTTACTCTAATCACTGTACGCCTCTGTTATATATAGTGTGTTGATAATTTCACCTAGTATTTTGTGCCTCACATACTTACTTCTTTTTCATACGTTTTAAGCATGACTCTATTACGTTCTTGTTCCTTCTCTATTCATTTCATACACTGCATTAATCAGATAATGTGGGTCATCCACTGTTACGGAAGTACGGAAGTTTATCATTTTTTTCTTGCAACGGAGTGCCGCAGGGTACGGGGGGGGGGGGGGGGGGGCTGCCGGTCACGTTCCTCCAACCACTTCCCGCCTGTGCGCAATTCTGGGACTAGTGCTAACAGAGAGCGCTGATTATGTGCAGCACCATGTTTTCTCTTATTTGTGGCTCCTTTAGCGATTTGTTTCATGGTTGTTTAATATTACCCGGCGCACTATCAACAGTATTTAATATTTATGTCATTATTTAGAATATTGTCACTACAGCACATGTCAACCACTGTTTCTTAACTCTTCCTCTTCTTAACAATCTTACTTTTGTCGTGTTTTCCTTTTTATTGCTTTTTATTACTGTAATGCTTTTTATACGCTATAAGCTTATTACAGACTTCAACTATTGTATCCCCCTTTTATTAATTATTGAAAACTAATGAATGCTGACATTAGCGATATCTGGTGAACTTACGACACAAACATCTTGTGCTCCTGACAACATGACTCGTGCATGTAATGTTATTTATATGTATTTGACGATGCTGGTGATGATTCCGATTTTTAACATTTGACGATGCCACTACGGCTGCTGTACATTAGGACTTTATTTTTATGAAACAGGTATGCCTCTTCATATTTAAAGCGCGCAAATGTAGATTTTGTTAGTACTGCTTTTCATTATCGACTATGTATTAGTCTTAAGCTGTAGACAGTTTGCGAGTGTACTTATGTTTTTCCCATTTTTGCTGCATATCTGATGATGGTCATTAAAGACTGAAACCGGTAATCCATTAACAAAAAGTTTGTGACCATAGACGCCGGCCGGAGTGCTCGAGCGGTTCTAGGCGCTACAGTCTGGAACCGCGCGACCGCTTCGGTCGCAGGCTCGAATCCTGCCTCGGGCATGGATGTGTGTGATGTCCTTAGGTTAGTTGGGTTTAAGTAGTTGTAAGTTCCATACACTGATGGCCTCAGAAGTTAAGTCCCATAGTGCTCAGAGCCATTTGAAACATTTGCCCCTAGACGTAAATTAAAGAAACCTAACTACAAAACTGTTACGGTTGTTATCTGTGGTCACTAATAAGTCATATATGTGAAAATCATACGACCCCTATGACATAAAGGGTCCTGAGCATTCATGGGTTTAATTTCACATTTTCAATTTGGCAAAGGTAGTTTTCGTAAATGTTTCATTACGAAGACTGAAAAGAGTTACGCTATTGTATTCCTTCTGAAATGTTTCCAAATGTCATAAAAAGTAGCTAGTACTCCCCTTTGTCATACGGAAGCTGAACATGTAAATAATTTGATAAAATGGATAAACGTTGTGTTTATTTGGATGTTAACCGTAAGGGTGGAAGAAGATAGTTTTATGGCTCGCATTCCTGTTCTGTGACAACATACCGTACATATTAATCCGTGCGTAGCGTAACGTAACGTGTTAAATGGCACGTGTCTCTATCACGAGAACCTTTTTCTTACTTTTGTGCTATCGGGACGGCGTTAACATTAGCTCATGTAAAGCCGTCTGGCCAGAGTTCACCAGAGTGCCTGCCGATGAGTTACGGTCCTATCCGTAAGCGGTTCGCTCGCTAACCCTCTCCATGGCGGCGGCGGCGGCGGTGGCGGCGTCTCCCGCTCGGTAATCCAGCGCCGCAACCACGGAACTTCACGGGCAGCCAGGGCGGGATCCGAAACAAATGGCTCTAATAGCTTATCGCGCGTTACACTTCATTGTTCAGCGGGCAGCGGGTAGCGCGCCGTCCCTATCTCGAGGCTGCAGTGTCGGCGGCGGCGGCGGCGTGAGGCCAGACCACGCCCCGGCAAGTCCCGCCGCCGCTCCCTGTTTAGAATTATCCGGAAGGAGGGCAGGCGCGCCGTAATATACTGCTGAATGTTTCAGCCAGATAATGAGAAAAATTAATGATAGGTAAAGATTAAGCCCGCCCGCCCGCACCGAGGCGGAGCTGGGCTGGCGCCACGGGGCAGTGGGGAAGGGGAGCAAGGGGTGGCGAAAGGGGTGGAGGGGGGGGGGAGCGAGCCTTTTGAGAGGGAGGCCCGGGTTTGCGGTGAGAGAATGGCGCCGAAATTGGTAGCGGCGCGCCGCTCAAGACCCGCGCTGTTAGCGCCGGCGAAAGTGCGCCGCTTTTAAGTTAATAAATAAGCAGGAAACCGCCGCGCTCAGCAGATGGGTACTGCGCTGGCGGGAAGCCGCTCCAGAAATGTAATTATCAGATGGTTACCTATGCAGTACCTTGCGATGTGGGTGCCGCGAGCGAGCGATTCCGGGTAACGCGGGTTCAGCTGAATACGGAACTCTGAGCTGATGCTTCGCCTACCTTACTAGAGGAGGCAGACTTACTTCCTGCTGCGTTCGTCTTTTTTGTTCTTACTTACCTTTTCATATGTACCGGAGCACACAGGCTATATTTTTCATGACTGTAATTTTCAGCACCTTTAGTATTATTTTCTTCGGGGTAAAATTCAGTCACTAGCTGCAAATAAATTTCATTAGACTATACTTTACCTGTTTCCACAAATCAATTTGTCAACTTCAGGAGCCTACAAAATTAGGGATATTATAAATCGTCAGACCGTGGCTGTACATTTATGTGAAGCATGCGAATTATCGAACAGAAACTTACGTAGTATTGTAATAAAATGAAACACCTACAGTCGTCCTTACGATGTTATTTATTATATGGTACCAGTTTCGGTGCATCAGTACAGTATCTTCAGGCCTTAACTGACGTTGAGGGGGTTAACTCCAATTGTGTACACGATTCCATCAGTGGTCTGTATCTACTAATTGGTTTTCGCAGACTACCTGTCACAACTATGTTGTGTCTCCAACCATCAACTACCAACTCAGATGTTTCAACATTGGTGGCAGACAAGGTAAACAATAGCCACAGCTGACTGGAAGATTAGAGTAACAGTAAACAGTGCGCTCCAGAGCTAAAGGAACACCATAATAATTTGTAGTTTCCAGTCCCCATTATACAACTCCATGATGGCAACAAGGTGTGATGGTAACACTACCAACTGACTTTTGTGGGTTTATTCGTATTGCAAATAGCTGCTGTTACAGTGAACCACGTCTACGCCCCTGGTCACAGAAAAAATATCACCATACAATGTAGAATACGACATCATAATGTCTATAACTGCATGTAAAGTAATGATCATAAGAGTAAATTAACTATATTAGGTTGAAGCAATTCAGTTGGATATGCACATGTGACCACCTTAATACTAAAAACTTTAGTAATAGACAACAGTTGTACATAGTGTCTGCGCTGTATCATATTTGTAATAACTGACAAAAAATCAAACAGCTTACAACATAGATACATTACTAGACACCTGCATTGAAAAGATGTGTTGACGGTTTTTCAGTAGCCCTCTAATATGTTTTCTGTAACACACGCGTTACATTGACGATTCAAACCAAATATTGGGAACATGAAATATTACGATTTAGAAGTAGATGGATTTGTTAATTACTCTGCGAACGTGAGTTTTAAATATCTCAGATCCGCCTACCTTAATCACTATGGCTTACATAATTCAGCAAGCGGTCCTTGCAATTAGTAGTTATCTCTCTGAGAAATAGCCATAATGGTGGATATTCAGATCGCGCCCAAGCCAGCTAATTCCGGTCATGAAAGAAAATTCATAGACACTTCCTAGGGATGAGCTGTTAAAAATACACACACTGAGGTGACTAAAGCCATGGGACACCTCCCAACATCGTGTCGGTCCTCCTTTTGCTCGGAGTAGCGCAGCAACACGATATGGTATGCTCTCAATAAGTCGTTGAAAGTCCCCTGCAGAGATACTGAGCCATGGTGCCTCTGCAGCCGTCCACAGCTGCGTAAGTGTTACCGGTGCAGGATTTGTTGAACGAACGGAGCTCTAGATTATGGCCCATAAATATTCGGTGCAATTCGTGTGAGGCTGTCTGAATGGCCAAAGTATTCGCTAGAATTATCGAGAATGTCTGTCAAACCAATCGTGAAAAGCTGTGACCCGGTGACATAGCACATTGTCATCCATAAAAATTGTGTCGTTGTTACGGTACATAAAGTCCATTAATGGCTGCAAATAAACTCCAAGAGGCCAAAAATAACCAAATCCACTCAATGATAGGTTCAGTTGGTCCAGAGCATCAGGTCGATTCCATATATACACAGTACACACCGTAATGGAGCCACCACCAGCATGCACAGTTGACAACTTGGATTCATCATACAATGTAAGCTTTCACGGCCGGTATTGTCTTCAGTTAAAACTTCCGGGCTGATAGGCCGTGGTCGAAGTATAAAACTGTCTCCTGACGTTTCGTCTCCGACTGCGGGAGACATCCTCGAAGGTAAAGCGGCGAACTGCGAAGAGAACTCGAGGAAGCGCTGATTATATAGGCAGTACAGAGGGCACCACTGTCGATCACGTGGCGTCGGCTATGAGATTGTCTCTGGTAATGCCAACATTCTCGATTGAAAGTAATCGATCGTCACGCTTGCGGTGCAACGCTGACAACCTAATTTTATCCAGTTTAACACCTTCGTCTTTCCTGTTAAAATTATTATGATGTTTATCAATCTCGATAGCCTCTCTATACAAGCGTGCATAATAATGCGAGGTTTTTGATATGACGCTTGTCTCACCGAATTTTACTTCATGATCACCTTCCTGGTAAACATGTTCCGCTACGGCCGATTTATCCGTGTGACCCAGGCGGCAATTCTTCTTACGTTCGACAAGATGGGGGTTCACACTTCTCTTTGTGGTACAGATGTAAACCTGTCCACAACTACAAGGAATTTTATATACCCCCGGTGTAGCCAAAGGGTGTCGTACATCTTTTGCTGACCTGAATTTTTTCTTTTTTTTTTTGGCTCGGATGATAAGAATCTGCTTCGTAAAACAGAAGCGTACCCCCGTAGACTTTACGGCTTACCCAAAGATCATAAACCTGGGATTCCGTTGAGGCCAATTGTAAGCGCTATAGGCGGACCAACACACGAGTCAGCTAGACACCTTGCCTCAATGCTGCAGCCTTATGTTGGTAGGACGGACAGTCATATTAAAAATTCAGCTCGTTTCATTGACGAGTTAAAGGAAACGAGCGTGGGCACGGATGATATCGTCGTCAGTTTTGATGTTGTGTCGTTATTTACCATGATTCCGGTAAACGAAGCTATCTTATGCATAGCAGATATTTTTCCTACCGATATTGTGGCATTATTCCGACACTGCCTCAAAACAACCTACTTTCAATACAATAATAACTTTTATGAACAGATTGATGGGGTGGCTATGGGCAGTCCTCTCAGTCCTGCTGTGGCTAACTTATTTATGGAGACTTTTGAACAACGGGCGTTGCAGACTGCCAGTAAGAGACCAGCCAGATGGTATCATTATGTCGATGACACGTTCGTAGTATGGACACACGGAGCAGAGGAGTTGGATGCCTTCCTGACACATTTAAACAGCATTAATCCGAAAATCCAATTCACTATGGAGACGGAAAGGAATGGGCAATTGAACTTCCTAGATGTGTCTGTGATTAAACGACGGGACGGAACGTTGGGCCATAAGGTGCATAGAAAGCCCACACATACTGATCGTTATCTACACAAAGATTCAAACCACCACCTTAGACAAAAAACGGGTGTAATGAAAACTTTGGTGTACAGGGCGTACAAACTTTGTGAACCTTTTTATTTAAAAGATGAGATTGAACATCTACGGTCAACTTTCGTGAAGAATGGCTATTCTAGCAAGGATATAGATCGAGCACTTCGCTCTAGGCAGAGAATCAGGAGTAACGACGAACAACAGCCGTCCAAGGGCAAAGTTTTTCTTCGGTTCACTAGTAAGGTCACAGATCACATTGGGAAAGTTTTAGGCAAGTATGGGGTGGAAACTATCTTCAGACCCACTAGGAAAATAAAAGAATTTTTAACGTCGGCAAAAGATGTACGACATCCTTTGGCTACACCGGGGGTATATAAAATTCCTTGTAGTTGTGGACAGGTTTACATCGGTACCACAAAGAGAAGTGTGAACACCCGTCTTGTCGAATATAAGAGGAATTGCCGCCTGGGTCACACGGATAAATCGGCCGTAGCGGAACATGTTTACCTGGAAGGTGATCATGAAATAAAATTCGGTGAGACAAGCGTTATATCAAAAACCTCGCATTATTATGCACGCTTGTATAGAGAGGCTATCGAGATTGATAAACATCATAATAATTTTAACAGGAAAGACGAAGGTGTTAAACTGGATAAAATTAGGTTGTCAGCGTTGCACCGCAAGCGTGACGATCGATTACTTTCAATCGAGAATGTTGGCATTACCAGAGACAATCTCATAGCCGACGCCACGTGATCAACAGTGGCGCCCTCTGTACCGCCTATATAATCAGCGCTTCCTTGAGTTCTCTTCGCAGTTCGCCGCTTTACCTCCGAGGATGTCTCCCGCAGTCGGAGACGAAACGTCAGGAGACAGTTTTATACTTCGACCACGGCCTATCAGCCCGGAAGTTTTAAGTGAAGAACTTGGATTCATGATATCATGGGGTCGGAGCCACACTCAGACCCTATCTTCGGCTCTTACCAACTGAAATCGGTTCTCATCCGATCAGGTCACGGTTTTGGAGTCGTCTAGGGTCCAACCCATATGGCCACGTGGCCAGCAGAGGAGCTGCAGGCGATTTCATGCTGTAAGCAAAGGCACTTGCGTTGTTCATCTGCTGCTATAACCCATTAACGCCAAATTTTGCCGCACTGTCCTAACGGATACGGTCGTCGTACGTCCCACGTTGATTTCTGTGGATATTTCACGCAGTGTTACTTGTCTGTTAGCACTGGCAACTCTACAAAAACACCGCTGCTCACGGTAGTTAAATGAAGGCTGTCGGCCGCTGCTTTGTCCATGGTGAGAGGTAATGCCTGAAAATTTGTATTCTCGACACACTCTTGATAGTAAGGATCTCGGAATATTAGATTCCCTAACGATATCCGAAATGGGATGTCTCATGTGTCCAGCTCCAACTACCACTCCGCGTTCAAAGTCTGTTAATTCCATGTTGCGGAAGGATCTGTGAAGTATACCAGTGGGAAGAGACACTCAGCAGCTTCACTGATTTGAGACTTATTGGATGGTTAAAACTGTGTACTGGACCGAGAATCTAGCCTGGGTTCGAGTCACGGTCTGCGCACACTCTGCTGCAGAGTGAAAATTCATTCTGAAATACCTTCAGTGCATAATGGAAATGGTAATGATACCGACAGCAGCATCCCTAAAGTTGAGTTACTAGTTTCTCATAATTATTTCACCAAAGAGGATACAGTGTATATTCCAGAATTAGAATGAAAAACAATTATCAACGTTAATAATTTGGGAGCAGCTACCCTTGGTGTAGTGAAGCAACTTGTCACAGTATGGAGAAAAATTTTCCAGTCCAGGCTTATTTGCGGTTAGCTACCTTTCAGAGTTCACTCAGGAAATATCTTCAGTTTTTAGCAATAACCTACAACCGCTCTCTGGATTAAAGGTCCGTAACTGAAGACTGGAAAGCAGCATAGGTCATACCAATACACAACCGTATGTAGTATTTCAAAACCAAATGTTCAGAACGTGGAGAGCTTAAAATCAGCATAACAGCGTACGGAGGAAGTTGGTACTATGAGATTCTTTGGATTAAACGTGGACAAGAACGTAAGCTGGATGCTCGTCTAGACTTACTAGCAAATAAATTACACAGTTTACAATGCAAACACTACGGACTTTGGTACATGAAAAATAGCGTATCATAGTTAATTTGAATCTGTCATTAGGAATGATAGTTCTGTGGGGAATTTCAAGTAGCGTGCCGCGGATACTGAAGCTGCAAGAGAAAATTGTCAGTTAAATGTGTAATGCTTAGAAAAAAGAACCATGTCCTCTATTACTGCGGAAATTGAAAATCCTGTCCCTTACCTGTACTTTTACGAAATAATCATCTTCTTCCAAAGCAGACAGTTCAAGAGAATAGTTTTAGGCACACTTGTAACTCGAATCACCACGAATATTTTATGCTGCCCATCAACTGAAATTATTATCAGTCTCCACTATAAATGGGGATAAATGTACATAACATATCAGTAGGCAAAAATCACTTAATATGTAACCAGATCATCTAAAATGACGCTGCAAAAGATTTTATGGGAGAAATGTTGCTGTTCGGAAGGAGAATTCATGTACAATAAACTGACGATCTGAGCTTGGTGTGAATTAAAATTAGGTCATTTTTCGTACCACAAACGTATGGTTATTAGGATGTTATTATTAGTATCCATCCTTTTTATGATTAAATTTTATTACAAATTTTTGACTTGTCTGCTGTACCTAAATCGAATGATGTGGAAATTTTATGTAATGAGATAAATAAACCACAATTCATAATTCACAAAGAATTAATCCGCTGAATTTTGTACTCATATCATTGGCATCGACTTGTAGTCGGGCTTTGGACAAAGTACTGTCTTCGAATATTACTAAATACATCGAAGAAAATAATCTGTCGTTACATATACAGCCCCGATTCAGTAAATATTGTTTTTGTGAAACAAATGGTTCAAATGGCTCTGAGCACTATGCGACTTAACGTCTGAGGTCATCAGTCGCCTAGAACTTAGAACTAATTAAACCTAACTTACCTAAGGACATCACACACATCCATGCCCGAGGCAGGATTCGAACCTGCGACCATAGCGGTCGCTCGGTTCCAGACTGTAGCGCCTGGAACCGCACGGCCACTCCGGCCGGCTTTGTGAAACACAAATGGCTTTTTACCGCACAAAGTACTGTGTGCTGTCTCAAGCAAATTCAATATCTATAGTTTTCCAGAAGTCTTTCGACCCTTCCAGTCAGAGAGGTCACACCCTACAGTAGCTGATAGAAAATCATACAATGAAATCGAAGCTATCGATATTGTTTCCCAAAGAAGCGTTCTAAGCTCTCTGCTGTTCATAATCTTGTGTGATGACTAATGGCGTAAACGCACACTGCTTAATGTACACGATAATAGAAGCAAAAAAGTTTATTAAAGACAGGGTCTACAACACACGCCAAATGCTATGAACTCTTCTTCATCTTCGCTGTTGCGAAATACAACTCCTCCACATCGACATATACATCAATAATCCGCAATCTGCCTGACGGTGTGCGGCGGAGGGTACTTCTGGTACCAATAACGGATCCCCCTTCCATGTTCCACTCGCGGATGGCGATGACTGTCGTTAAACCTCTGTATTAGTTCTAATTCCTCGAATTATCTCATCGTGATGATTTCGCAACATGTATGTGAGAAGAGGTATTATGATGTCCGAGTTTTCCCGGAAAGTATTTGCTCGTAATCTCAATAGAAAACTCGCTGCGATGCACAACACATTTCTCTTTCTATTGAAGAGGTACTCATAGCTCTTAAAGCATGTGCTTTAGCCTCTACGTTTGCCGGACATTTTTCTCTTGGTTTAGTCCATACCACTGCACTCCAAAACATGGAAAACAAAAAGCTTGCAGTAGAGAGATGTGTTTCACAGTATCGGAAGGATACAAGTGCTCATAGCTCTTAAGGCATGTATATTAGAACCCAAGTTTACTGCGACGTTTTTGCTTCTAGAGCCGTGTACTTTGACCTGTATGTGTTAACGCCGCTAATTATGATACATCCTGTACATACGTTTTAGAAGATTAACAGAGCAACCTTCTCACATTGTTTGCAAGTAATGCCGTTGTATACCGTTTAAAACTAATCATAGATTGATTTAGAGTTAGCAGCTCGTGGGCTAGTGGCTAGCGTTGCTGCCTCTGGATCACGGACTCCCGGGTTCGATTCCCGGCCGGGTCGGGGATTTTCTCCGCTCGGGGACTGGGTCTTTGTGTTGTCCGCATCATTTCATCATCATTCGTGAAAGTGGCGAGTCTGGACTGTGTAAAGATTGAGAACTTGTACTGGCGCGGATAACCGCGCAGTTCAGCGCCCCACAAACCAAATATCGTCATCATCAACATCATCAATATGTATAAAGTCCTCCGCAAGGGTACTAAAGGAAATCCTTTGACATTCCATTAAAATATAAAACACATGCATTTGCAGTTTGTAGATTACAGTAAATAGCTACGGAATACATTACGAAAAACTTAAGCTTGACCTATCAAAAACGGTGGAGGAAATACAAGCCAAAACCTGAGTTTTATTGGCAGAACAGTCAGATGATGCTAACTACGCTTGTTTGTCCTCTTCTGGAGTACTGACGCCGGCCGCGGTGGTCTCGCGGTTCTAGGCGCGCAGTCCGGAACCGTGCGACCGCTACGGTCGCAGGTTCGAATCATGCCTCGGGCATGGATGTGTGTGATGTCCTTAGGTTAGTTAGGCTTAAGTAGTTCTAAGTTCTAGGGGACTGATACCCACAGCAGTTGAGTCCCATAGTGCTCAGAGCCATTTTGGAGTACTGACATGCAGTATGAGTTTATTGGAAGATACAATTGACGAAGGTTCCTTAGAAAGATCAAAGAAGAATGTAATATCACAAAGTAGAGAAGTGAATCTCACCGATACGATAAGCGAGTTGGATTGCCAATCACTAAAGAATTGCGTTTTTCGTTGAGACTAGATGGTTATTACCTCGGGAAGCATAGCGTCTGTAATTTCCCTTTGCTTTTATTTCTACATAGTACACAGAAACACCCTCCTCTCTACGTTTCCACTATTTCTGTACAGCTTTATTTACCGTTGAGATACGCAGGCCGCTTCGCTGCGGCATGTTCCATGTTTCGTGAGGACTACACATGGTTTCACTTCGAAAATGGAATACTAAATACAAACAAGATTACAAAATAACATGGACTAATTACAGTGTATTTTAAAATATAAAATTATTTCATATGTTTTGTGAATGGGCTGACGTTTAACTTAATTTAATTACGGATTGTAATTAGTTCAAATAAGGACTTTACTAGAATGGATAATGTGTTGCTGATTTCTTCATTAACACTGAAATTAATTTATTGTAGTTCCTTGTTATTGCCAACTGCCAGCTATTCATGTTACTTCAACTACCCCACATCATTTATACGTTTACAGCCCCAGTATTAATAAACTGTCTATTTCTATAGAAAGGCAAAAGCATTTAGCAACGCAAAAAACACGCGTATTTCTCTTAAAAGCATGTGTGTAAAAACTTACTTACATTGCTCTCTAAGGTTTTCATGTTTGTGGCGTACCACGCTATTTAGCTGTCTTACTCAAGCAAACAATTTTATATGTTTACCGAAGGGTATACGTATAAATATTAGTCCACACACAATGCAAGCGTTACAGCAATTTAACATTTCACTCGAAATCATTTTCTCTTGGGTTTTAGTACTCCTTTCGTTACATTTAATTTTTATTATTGCTCTCGACGCTGACTCAGTGTTGTCTTACATTTTACTCCTTGCCATCCTTCGCATATTTACTGTAACCCGTTTGAGAGCATTAGATCCTGTCCTGTTCAACTGCGTGTAACTCTACTCTATCGATACTGACACTGCGTGTATCCCCACATACGTCTATATCAATACTCTGTAAGCCACGTGACGGCGTCTGGGGGGAGGTAGTTCCGGTACCAATAACTAATCTCCCACACCCCTCCCCCTTTTCCTCTTCCACTCGCGAATGGCGCGTGAAAACAATGAGTGTCGCTAAGCCTCTGTATTATCTCTACTTTCTCTAATTTTCTCGTCGTGGTCATTCCTTGATATGTATGTGGGAGAAAGAAATATTTTGTCCGATTCTTCCCGGGACCTAACGATCCAGTGACGAAACTCACCGCCCTTCGTTGGATCTTGTCTCTCTTTTCTGTCCTACTTGCTGAGATTCCCACACTGATGAATAACATTCAACAATCGCTAGAACAAGCGCCTTGTATACCACCTCTTTCGCGGATGTTACATTTCCTTAAGGTTCTTCCTATGAATCTGTCGGGCATCTGCTTTTCCCACAATTTGTTTTATGTGGTCATTCCATTGAATGTCGCTCTGGAGAGTTAGTCTTAGATATTTTACGGTAGATAGTGTTTCCAGCGATTTCCCATTAGCAGTGTAGTTTTAGATCCGTGGATTTCTTTTTCTATTTATGTGTAGTATGACAAATTTAGGGTCGAACCAGGTTCAACTGCCTGAACCGGAACCATTCATCAATTCTCTGTACGTCATTCCGAAAATCGATACTGTCTTTTGGCGTTGCTACTTCCTTATAGACAAGCGCGTCACCTGCGAAATGCCTTAAAGAGATTCCTTCGCCTCCTGCTTGATCATTTATATACTCTGTAAACACTTAACAGTCCTATTACACTATCTTGGGGTACTCGTGAAATTACCTTTGCTTCTGCTGATTTTGTTCTGTTAAGATCGACGTGACTTCTGTCTGCAAAGAAGCCTTGAATCCACTCGCAGATAAATTCACTAAACGGCAATGTGGGACGGTGTCAAATGTCTTCCTGAAGTCAAGGAAAAAGACATCAACCTCAGCGTCGTTGACTACGGCGCTGTGCATCTTATGGAGGAACAGAGGAACAGGACGATCTGAGTTTCGCAGGATCTCCATTTGTGGAATACATGTACATTTTTACAGAAGAAATTTTTTTTATCGTAAACCATAGTAATTCCTGAGCATAAAACATGTTCAGTAGTTCTACAGCAAACTAACATCAACGATATAAGCCTACAATTATGTGCATCTGTCCTTCTTGGAAACGGAAATGACCTGTACATTATTACACTTTATAGTTGCCCTTAGTTGATCCAGCGAACTACTATGAACTGCTTCTGGAAGGAAAGCAAATTCTTTCGCATTGTCTTTGTAGGGTATGATATGTATCTCATCTGGTGTTGATGTCTTTCCATTACTAGCCAGTTCTAGTTGCTTTTTGATTCTGCAATCGTTTAGCTCAGTATCTGTCATTTCGATGGCCGTATGACGATTTAAATGAGGGACAATGCTACGATCTTCCCCCGTGAAATGGTTTCGGAAGATCGAATTCTTCATTTCGGCCTCCTTTTTATTATCTTCCAATTCGGTGCTAGTGTGGCGACTGAGTGACTGAAAAAATGATTTCGACCCGCACACCAAAAGCCTCTTAGGGTTTTACGTCAGATCAGCTGACAAAATTTTACTTTCGGAGTCAATGAACATCTACCGCATTGCTCTCTTTATGTCCGTTATCTCATCGTGCAGCTTTTGTGTGTCAACGTTTCGACTTCTCTTCAATCTCTGATGAAGCTATCTTTGTTTACGTAGCCGTTTTCTAACATGCGTGTTACCTAACCACGGTGTGTCCTTAAGATCTTGCTCGCAATACGTATGTCTGAGGCACGTCGCCGGCCAGTGTATCACAGCGGTTCTAGGTGCTTCAGTCTGGAACCGCGTGATCGCGACGGTCGCAGGTTCGAATCCTGCCTCGGGCATGGATGTGTGTGATGTCCTTAGGTTAGTTAGGTTTAAGTCGTTCTAAGTTCTTGGGGATTGATGACAGAAGATGTTAAGGCGCATAGTGCACAGAGCCATTTGAACCATTTGAGGCACATCACGGAGGGAACATAGTGTGCTGGTATTACTTTACTTCTCCCCTCCCTCTCCATATTAAAGGAAGGTAGCCGGTATCCCTCTGTAATATGCGAGGTTTATGTTGGAGGAAGTACTAACAGCGAGTTTCTAACGTCTCCCACAGCTATTTGTTGAGAATATCTCTAAAACTCTCGCACTGAAATTACAAATTAATGTCGACTAGTGCTATTCTCCTTTAAATTAAATCCAACTCTTCAAAGTAAGTCATAATGGTAAAGGTCCCAGAATAACGAAGAACAAAGAATTGATGGAAAGAAAGTTACTGAAGCGACACCTGTCATGTGTAAGTTACATTTCCTTAGGACACTACCAAGTATCCCTGATACCGGCGATGCAAGTTGTTAAATTTCTATAGTCTTTCCATCTCAAAGCTGTTGACGTATTCCTAATTACTTGATGGTTGTGACATACTAGTGGCTGATCCATATATATAACCGAATTCGCAGTAGTGTCACCTGTTAACTAAGGCATGCGCATAGTTCACATAACAAAACATCATATTCGTAGAGTTATTACGCGAAATAATATTGGACTAGGCATATGTCCAGTCGTCTTGCAATTTGTGTGTCAAGACAATATACGGTGCAGTGACACTCTTTAACGTTTGTCCTAGCGTCCACCAATCCTACAGCTTCTAGTAATTGCGAGTAGGATTAACCAAGCTGCAGGCAATATCGCGTAGCCAAATCAATATATACGTAAATTTAGACTCCATAAAAGTAATGCCAAAATTACTTGTGACAGCACGAATAAAACGTTCATGGGTGTGGATGAACAATATACCTAATTTAAATGTGAACGTCGGTCACACCACCGCATAGCCTCACTTTTATTTGAGTACCAATTCCTAGATATAGAACTGACAACAATAATGGAACAGGACTCATTCACTGACGCATCAGTATCAGCACAGTTACAAGACATTCGCGGTCACAGACACATAGAAATTAAAAAGTATCATGAGAGTAATACCACGGTGTGGGTCGTTATGACTGAAGTGCAGCTACATACAGAGGTCCAGTGTGGCAGCGATGCGGCTGGTCCCGGCGGAGGTTCGAGTCCTCCCTCGGGCATGGGTGTGTGTGTTTGTCCTTAGGATAATTTAGGTCAAGTAGTGTGTAAGCTTAGGGACTGATGACCAGTTAAGTCCCATAAGACTTCACATTCATTTGAACATTTTTGTGGCAGCGAATCGTATGGCAGCGAAATTTGGTAGATATCTAATGCGTTAATATGGATACAGTTTTAAGTTATATCTACTAGGTGCAAATCTGTGGCTGCAAGAAAGACGCATAGAAATGTTTTGGTACGTAATGGATCAGGAAAAGGGGGTGCGCAGAAAAGCTCAAATAAGTGAGAAAGGCATAATTTTGATTTTACTGCTAACCGCCGATTACACAGCTTGTTCACTGTGATCACTGAGGACGTCGACGAGGTATGTATAGCGTCAGCTTTGCAACTGATGGCCAAATCTGGAACAATTTTTTTCCAGTGTAATTCGGTTCCGCATTAGCGCATGAGGATATTTGCCAAGTTTCTTCGCCATAGGATAATTACGGCCCACAAAAGACTTAAGTACGTAGCTGCACTTTCATTACAATCTCCCGGTATTTCAATAATGAGCTAAAACAGTTCATTACTGTAGTTATAGAGTCTGTATAGTTGGTTACTCAGTGCAATTCAGCGCAAAATGTCTTCAGCAGCTTTACAACTTTTACTGATGTATCTGGTGTAATTTTGTAGCCAATATTAAGGTCAAAATGGTTCATCACGACATATGGACTATCTGATGTTACACGTATATCACTGTAGTCGAACATTTGTTCTATAAACTGAGAAAAGTTACCTTTAGCCTTTATAAGTGAATGTTTAGTGTGGAAATCTAGTCATCGTCCTGAAGACATTACACAGGCGGCTCTTATATAACTATGGTTCGTAGTCAGCCATTCGAAAGCAGGCGTACTGACCGTCAATTCCATCTTGCTAGACCCTCTACTCACAAGAATGAGAAGTTAGATGTACTCATCGCTGCTTCTGTCTGTTCCAAATTACAGAACAACCTACGGAAAGAGCGACTACAACACATTTTTCATCAGAGAACACCTGAGTTTTTCAGACGACATAATTCGACCGCTGTCCACCCCTGGTAGCTGAGTGGACAGCGCTACGGAATGTTATACCTAACGGCCCGGGTTCGAATCCCGGCTGGGTTGGATATTTTCTCCGCTCAGGGACTGGGTATTGTGTAGTCCCTATCATCATCATTCCATCCCCATCGACACGCAAGTCACTGAAGTGGCGCCAACTACAGAGACTTGCACCAGACGAGCGGCCTACCCAACGGGAGGCCCTAGCCACACAGCATTTCCATTTTATTTGACCCCCTACTACTCATATTATACATTCACACAGAGTTCTCCCAATCTTGATCCAGCTCAGAGAACTGAAATTTGAGAGAGCAATATTCACATTTATTCATTTGTAATGAACTACTTAATTACAAATCGAGAGATTTTTCGTTACACAGAAATGAAAAGTATGGAATATATCATACACTATCTGATCAAAAGTATGTGGACAACTGTTAGTGGCATTAATACAGGATGTGTCCACCCGTCGCCTTTGACAGGCTTCAAATTGGTGTCTGTATGTCAGTGGAGGAATGGCAGCCCATTCTTCTCAAGAGACGCAATCAAAGAAAGTGATGTTAGATGCTGCGGTCTGGTACCAAGTCGACTTTCCAATCATCTCAAAGATGTTCCATTAGGATCAGGACGGGACTCTGGAGACGGCAGCCCATTTAATGAATGTTTTTGTCCACGAAACATTGCTGCTTTATGATAGACTGTACTGTTATGCTGATATGAACTAGCACCGTCACCGATCTGTTCTTCTACTGTGCGCAGTACAAAATTCTGTAAAATGCGTGCATATCCTTTCGTAATTATCTGTTTCTTAAGCGCAATAAGGGGGCCACCTCCTAACCACGTAAAACACCCCCATGTTGTAACACAACGTCCTCATTTCTCTGTTAGCGCTACACTTGACGGGAGGTAACATTCTCGAGGCATTTACCAATCCCAGACCCTTCCATCGGATTGCCACAGGGTATAGCGTGGTAGATCACTCCAAATCCTCGTTTGCAATCATTCACTGTCCACTGACGTCGCTTTTTACACCACTTCAAGCGTGGCACAGCACCGACTACTGAAATGTGTGGCTTATGAAGAGCTGCTCGATCATCGTAAACCATTCTTTTCATCTCCCTACGAACGGTCATAATGCTATCTGGTTTGCTGGTAGCACTCAACTGACGAGTGATTCCTTCTGCTGGTTTTATGTGCTTTTTTACAACGGCCCCCCACAATGCTTGACGTTCTCTCTCCGTCAGTACATGTGGTCTTCCTGTTTTCGATTTAGCTATGTTGGTTGTTTCCTGTTTACACATGGGTTTAAAAGTCCCTGATGCATTAGTTACTCAGGTGACATCCAATGATTAGCCCACGTCCGAAGTCATTGAGCTCTTCCGACCAACCTATTTCGCAGTTACTCCTTCTCTCCTGATAACACAGAACTCTCCGCCTCCTAATAAACTAGGGGGTCCGCCTGTCGTGCCTTCTGGGATCGATTCTACATCAAGTACGCGTGACCGTATACTTTTGATCAGATAATGTACACTTGACAGTAAAAAAAGTGAGTCACTGCCGAATACAACCAACATAACGTAGCTGTGTCGCAGGTCCTCTAAACACCAAAACCCCGTGGAGTACAGTCGTTTGACTACACACAATGGGCACCGCAAGAGACTACTAGAGACCAAAGATCTTTATGGCAGTCAGTCTAAGTGTCAACTAATATCGTCATACAAAACATATTAGAAAACACGTTTTTGGCGATGAGACACCCCATAACACTCATAAACTAACCTAAATGACAACAAGAGACATTCCAAAAGTTCTGAGAAAACGGATTATTTTACATATATCGTACAGTAATCCTTAGTCAAAATTAAATACTTGAGACAATATATGGAGTTACAAAGCTGTACAGCAATTGGAAAAAAGTTTTTCGCTCTCGAAGAGGTTTTCCATACACGTGCTGAACGTCGCTCAATGGCGAGTGGCTCTGGAAACTGGATATTGGACGATCTAGTAAAAAAACACGACTAACGACAACAAGCACTCTACAGAAATCTCAACATTAACAGCGAATCACCAGAAATATCATTGTTCTCGTAACACATCAACAGCTACGTGTATACAAATTTGAACTTTAAATGACATGACCAACGTCGTCGTTCTGGACGTGGATTCAAACCCAGCACCTATAGCCATTACTAACTAAGCTAAACTTTGTTTAAGCTTTATTTAGACCCGATCACTAGGCATAAAGAGACGTGAAGTGTAGACGTTTGCACCAGTATCAGTTATCAATTCAGATCCTGAAAATAAATGACGAAAATGTTTGTAATGAACTGGGAATCCTGTCATAACAGTTACCTTCCTGGGAACTACCCCCAACGATGTTTAATATGGTGTCACTCACAAGGAATAAGGTATGCTCATGTTTAAAATTGGAATGCCATCATGTAAAGCTTGTGACAGGGATGCGAACCCAGTACCTAATCGGATTGTTAACGAAGTACGTAAAATCAGAAGTTAAATATCAAATGTTTTCATCAATAGCGAGATGTTGGAATCTTAAATGACGATAGAATTGTTTTTGCCTGACTGGGATTCGAACCCAGCATCTAGCGCCGTCGTTTTCTACCCAGGAACAGACGATAAATAGCTATTGTTGGTTTACCAGTAGCGAGATGTGCGCATATTTAGCTAGGCATCAGGCGACGAAAAGTTCTGTGCTGAATGGAACTCAAACCCCGCACACGTGGTCATGAAGACACTTTAACTATCAAATTCTTTTCCAATAATAGGTAGGAGTGGCATGTTCGTACTTTCATGATGTGATGGAAAATACTCTGCTGGCTAGAAGTTGCATCCACAACATATCGTCGTTGGTGATCACAACGAACACAACGTCAAACCCAAATCCGTTTTCGCCAGTGGGATGGAGAGGAATGTTTGAACTTGGAAAGATGTAAGGAAACGTTTGATCTTGTAATGTGATAAAAGCTCATCATGTGGCTGTGAGTTCAAACGAACACGTTGCAGCTGACAACGCACGAAGAGACGTTGAAAATGCAACAATTTTTCACTAGTAGTTCGGAGTGCACATGCTAGGGCTTGAAATGAAATAATGAATATTCTGTGTAATCAGGATTCGAAACCAGATAGGTGCCTTTAGAGGAGGCCTAGAAGAGTTTGCAATCTTGGGGAAAACAGTGAAATCGAATTCGAATCCCAGTCCAACACCACAATTTTCAACGTCTCAGTTTCAAATAAAGTAAGAGCCTTGTGAACTTACATGGCCATTGGTTCATTAAATGAAATACGTTTTCTAGTTTACGACGGATTGCTGGTGACAGAGTCTCTGCCTTCCGGGGTTTCTCCATCTGTCACAGCTCAAATGAATGCCGCTCTGCCCCAGTAGACACGAAGGGATGTTATCTTTACTGCGGATATTGAACTACTGAGCTTACTGGCGTTCTGCACTTGGCGTTACTAGGGGTGAAGGAGAGTTGCATGTGTGTGTTAAAAATCTACGCCTTACGTGAGATGTGAACCTACACGTTTTACACATCAATAAAAGATCAATCCACCATACCACAACCCCCTGCCAAGCACATAATTATGAATTGCAGAGTATTCATTTAGATGTAGATGCAGATGTCAAGGGACGGGTAACAGGAAGGAGGGCGGGTCTGGGAATGGATATAAGAGCAGAAGTGCAAAATATAAGCGTGAAATGCTTCAAAGTATTGCTTACTTAGATATGTCCCACAGTTCGTTTTATCTTAGGACCGAGAGATAAGGAAGGACTGCTTTCAGAACTAAAATGGGTTATAGGGAAGGGGAGATCAAAGAATACGGTTTCATAGGAGTTGAGAGGAATGATAGAGAGTAAAGACAGTAGCAATTAAAAGAGAAAATGTAGCGTCAATGGAAACCGCTAGATTTGTTTATAAAGTTTTGGGGGAATGGAACAGAAGGTCACTTGCGGCGATAGTTTCAGAGAGAGAGAGAGAGTGTGAGAGAGAGAATGGAGGAGATATTAACAACGAGTAAACATAATATGAGATCGTTTGCGTATGGTATGGAGGACGGAGGGTGTATTCATGAATGGAGGGGAAGAGAGAGATGTATTTGAAATAACAAAATCTACTGTGGCAGAGTTCATCTACGCTGATTAGTTTTTGCGTATCTAGACAAGGTATAAATGAAATCCAAATAGAATATTTAACAAACTGTATATTCAAAAGAAACCCACTTGAATTAAAAAGGCAACTCAACGGAAAACTAACCCATATTGTATCTTTTCTGTTGCCACGCGATGTTCCACTAGCTCCCAATAAGGAAAAATGACGAAAAAGAAAACATAACAAAACATTCTAACGACTCCAATATTTTATCCAGAACCCTTCATTATTTTGTACTTCTATCATGCGTCTTGGCGTAGAATGTATAAGCCGTCGGACGCAACAGTCTGAGGAAGCAACTTCGTCCCAGGCTTCCAGGACACAGTCCCAAAGAGCGTCCGCAGTACTTGGTTGGTGGCCAGTTCTCTGTTAATGTTCTGGCGACCTCAACCCACATGTTTTCCATGGGGTTCATATCAGCCGCTTGTGGCGGCCAATCCATGACGTTGATGCCAATCATGGAGAGCCACTGCTGAACAAATGCAAAGTTGTGAATGGGAGAATGGTCCTCTTGTAATGTGACGTCCCATTCTGCGTACAGCATTCACACTGACGGAAGCATCACAATAATGGCTCTGAGCACTATGGGGCTCAACTGCTGTGGTCATAAGTCCCCTAGAACTTAGAACTACTTAAACCTAACTAACCTAAGGACATCACACACATCCATGCCCGAGGCAGGATTCGAACCTGCTACCGTAGCGGTCGTGCGGTTCCAGACTGTAGCGCCATTAACCGCTCGGCCACTTCGGCCGGCGAAGCATCACATTTTCCCATATGTGGGCATACTGCACGCTGACCGGATTCCTTCTACCCTGTGAAGAATTCCCGCCCCTCTGGCAGAAATCTAAACCCAGCAGGTAACAGCCGGCTACTTCTTCTCGTCGTGGCTACATATTCGCGTCGATGGCGAGTCCCTTGCGGCCTGTAAACGATTCGTGGACCGTCGTTACTGGTGGAAAACACCTTCCCATCAGTGAAAATGACGTTCTCCCACGACGCCCTCAGATGGAGTACCGCAAATGTTAGCCGGTATAAAACTTTGTCTTCGCTGAGTTCTTGTTCCACGGCGGATCGTCGTGCATGCAGTCCAGCGTCCCTCAGCCTTCGGCGAATCGTGTCCCTGGAGCCGCGTTCAGAAAGGGATTTTCTCTACTCCTAGACACTAGGTCCCTGTCTTCCTGCTGTGAGCTCACTCTCTTCCTGCCTGAGCCAGGGGCCCTGTTGGTGGTGCCTCTTTCGAAGCAGATCCTCCACCATCTCGTTGCAGTGGTGTGTGGTACTCCATATCGTCTGCCAGCTTCTCTGATAGAACATCCTCCTTCTTCAATGAGAGCGGCGACTCTGTCCCGAATAGACCTCTGCCAGTGAGCCATTACGGCAGACGGCCTGATGTGTATTTCCGCTTGCCGCTCTTATACTGATGCCAGGAGAGGCGGTAAACATATTTACGCCAAACGGAGCGGCAGAGGCAGAGGCATGCGGCGCAGCCGTGCTGGCTCGTCCCAGGCTGTTGGCCCACCAACGCCACCGCCAGCTCGCTCACTTCCGTCTCGCCTCGGCCAGCCTGGCTGGCCCGTAGCTCGCGAGCCGCGGCTAGTACAGACCCGGGCCGCAAGGCCACGATCACCCCTTGAAGAATCAAAAGTTACACCTAATCTACCCAAGTCTGTAGTATAACTAAAGCAGCTACAGCTATAATGCCACAACACGTGCAGGCACACCTACAGTTGACGATTCATTCAAATATTTGACGAACAGTACGTTCAAAAATACATTCATTTTAAACATAGCTACCACAAAATATTTCACCTAGCTAGCAATAGCATGACGCAGGAAACTATACTTTCTTGTAAGGGCTCTGCATTAGATGTAGCCTCCAGAAAACGTGTATTCAACCACGACAACTAAGCGGAATGTAAAAGTAAACAGGTTTGGCGGCAGCTTCTCCAAATAATAGTGTACACGTAGTATATAATATATATGTTTTGTGAACTTATAACATGTACTCAGTGTCTCTGAAACAATACGTGCTGCACGACGGAAATTACTTTCTGCTGAGGCACTTCATTTACATCTCAATGATACACGACTACTAGAGAACATCGCTCTTTACGGCAGTCAATTCACTTGTAAATTAACACCATGATATCGCAGATATTAGGCAACACGTTACTAGGGATGAAAAAGGCGTTAAGGTTTGCAACTAAACATGCTACTCCTACCTACTACTGAATAAGAATTTGATTATTAACGTGTCTTCATAAACATGTGTACGGCGTTCGACTCTGTCAGCATAGACGTTTTCGTTGCCTTATTTCTAGTTAAGCACACATCTCGCTAATGGTGGACTAACATTGGGCATTTATCGTCTGTTCCTGGTTAGACAACGAAGGCGGTAGGCGCCGGGTTCGAATCCCGGTCAGGCAATACAACTTCAGTCGTCATTTAAAGTTCCAACGTCACTACTGGTGACAAACTGTGATATCTATATTCTGATTTTACGTACTTATTCAACAATCCGATTAGGTGCTGGGTTAGCATCCTTGTCACCAGCATTACATGATGGCATTTCAATTTTAAACATGTGCATCCTTTGTTCCTTGACAATGCAACAATATACAATGTCTTTCGAGGCTAATTACCAAGAAGGTAATTTTCATATTAGGGTTCCTGGTTTCGTACAAACATTATCGTCATTTATGTTCAAGTTGAGAATTGATAACTGATACTGGTCCAAACGTCAATATTTTACGTTTTCTGCTTAGTGATCGAGTCTCGATAAGGCACAAACCTTTGCTTGGTTAACAATGGATTTACGTTCTGGGTTTGCATCCGCGTCCAGAACGAAGACGTTGGTCATGTCATTTAAAGTACAACTTTGTGTACAAGTAACTGTTGATGAGTAATGTGAACAATGATATTACTTGTGATTCGCTGTTAATGTTGGGATTTCCGTAGAGCGCTTGCCGCCGTTAATCACGTTTTCTTTTAACTGCTTAGTATCACATAAAGTTGATACGAAACCACTCCCCATTGAACGTTGAACGACGTTCAGTATCTTTTGGGTAAATCTTTTAGACAGCAAAGAACTTGTTTCCAATTGCCATACAACTTTATAAATCCATATTCTTCTCAAATATTTAATTGTGCCTAAGTATTACTGAACGATTTACGTGACAAAATTAGTTGTCCCATAACATATGAAATGTCACTTATTGTAATTAAGTTTAGTTTACAAACGTTAAGGACTGTCTAATCTCTTCTGTACTATCGTGGTGTTACTTTACATCTGGACAGACTGTCATAAAGACTGGTGTTCTCTAGTAGTCTCTAGCAATACCCATTGTGTATCTTACAACGACTGTACTGTGGAGGGTTGCGACGATGTGGAACGCAGAAATACTATGTTGGTTGCATACATTCAGGTGCAGCCCACACGTTGGAATTCAGGCGTGACCCACTTTTTTTGCTGTCGAGTGTACACTGGTCTTACATGAGAAATTTAGAACACTGTACTAATAACAGCATTAACAAAAGATATTTATATCTGTAGTCGTTGTGTTAGAAAAAGATATGATAATTTCACTTATTCCGATCGTTCCTGTGGCGAATCATCTCCAAATTTTTGCGCTAGTCCCAGACCATTCGCATTTAAAAACACTTTTCTGATGGAGTCACCCTGCATGCAACTACATTACCCACACATAGCCTCAAATCTCTGGTAGTGCTTTGCAGCCTTCATGGCGCCGTTGGTTACCGAGCATTAGTTGTGCTGAGACTATTGTGCACGATAAGAACGTGTGCAAGGGTTCTGGTGTGGACTGGGACGAGATTTCGAGCTAAATAGTATGCATCCTTGTAAAATATTTTGATGAATGAAACAATATCAAAATTGTAGCCACTACAGACATGAGGAAGTTAGAGTGACATAAATATATTAAATCTTTTCACCTCTTTGGCGAACTGTAAATAGTTTCGTATGGGTAATGCTCGGGTGCAAGTCAGTCTTATCGCCACATCGACGACTTGTGTGTACCTAATCATACTATATTTTAATGTGTAATCCAAACCACATGTCGTTCCTGGTGGCTCCTCAGATTGCGGACGCAAAGATGACGCTTAGATGAAGAGAAGACTGAAAATTTCCGTGATCGGACTAGGAATAAATCCAACGGCCTTTCAGTTTCCACACACGCATTTCGCCAGTAGACAAGCAATTCCGCCATCGTGCCGCTAATTCCAGAATAATATCGGTCTAATCTTTCACATGTGTTCTTCTAGTATCAGTACATGCAGTGCAAACACTTTATAAATACTTGGTTGGTTTGTTGGTTAATTTGGGGGAGGGGAGCAAACAGCTAGGTCATCGGTCGCATCGGATTATGGAAGGATGGGGAAGGAAGTCGTACATACCCTTTCAAAGGAACCATTCCGGCTGTTGTCTGCAACGATTTAGGGAAATCACGCAAAACCTATATCAGTATGGCCGGACGTGGGTTCGAACCGTCGACCTCTCGATGAGAGTCCAGTGCGCTAAACATTGCGCCACCACGCTCGGTATATTAATACGTCTACAGTTTGCTAATACCTCTACTGTACATGCTACTACTAGTGAAAAACACTCATAAGAAAAAAAAGACGCATCATGAAGGTGTTATGCTAATAGGTCACAAATTGAAATTCACACAGTTGTCGACAGAAAATGTAAAATTGTAAATTTTGGCGTCCGATGGAGGAATGTGTGACGCTGCAGTGCTGTTTCACACCGCAGATGGTAGGGATAGTTAACAGGGGCCGGCCGCGGTGGCCGAGCGGTTCTAGGCGCTCCAGTCCGGAACCGCGCGACTGCTACGGTCGCAGGTTCGAATCCTGCCTCGGGCATGGATGTGTGTGATGTCCTTAGGTTAGTTAAGTTTAAGTAGTTCTAAGTTCTAAGGGACTGAAGACCTCAGATGTCAAGTCCCATAGTGCTCAGAGCCATTTGAACCATTTTGAACCAAGTTATCAGGGAAAATATCGACACCAGGCCATAGAGTCTTTGCGAAATTTTGTTCCGTGTACCCAGTTGGACAGCAACCACATCTCGCAGACAAGCGCGAGAACAATATATCCAGATGTCAGCATTTGAAAGATGATGTGTAGTTGGGTTCAAAGAAGCCGGCTGGAGTAATCGCCGAATCGCTCAACATTTCAATAAAAGTGATGCCACTATTCGACGATGTTGGAAGGAACGTGAGAACGATGGGCGAACATTGCGTAAGGAAGAAAGCGGTCGACCTAGAGAGACGACAGTGCTTGAGACCGAGCAATCGAGAGAGATGCACCCAGAGCCCCGGAATCGTCATTACCATCGATCTGACGTGCAAAGTGTGCTTCAATAATAACAAAGACCATTAACAGGTACCGAGCGAGGTGGCGCAGTCGTTAGCACACTGGACTCGCATTCGGGAGGACGACGGTTCAATCCCGGGTCCGGCCATCCTGATTTAGGTTTTCCGTGATTTCCCTAAATCGCTTCAGGCAAATGCCGGGATGGTTCCTTAGAAAGGGCACGGCCGATTTCCTTCCCCATCCTTCCCTAATCCGAGCTTGTGCTCCGTCTCTAATGACCTCGTTGTCGACGGGACGTAAAACAGTAATCTCCTCCTCCTCCCATTAATAGGCGGCTCTCAGAAAGGGCGACGAACTCAGTGCGCCCTTGACCTCTGCCCACCAACAAGCCCGTTTGCAGTTGTGTCGGGCACATTCGTCCTGGAATATCACTGAATGATGTAGCTTAGTCTTCAGTGACGAGTTCAGCTTCGAAGACGTGGCTGGGACTTAACATCTATGGTCATCAGTCCCCTAGAACTTAGAACTACTTAAACATAACTAACCTAAGGACATCACACAACACCCAGTCATCACGAGGCAGAGAAAATCCCTGACCCCGCCGGGAATCGAACCCGGAACCCGGGCGCGGGAAGCGAGAACGCTACCGCACGACCACGAGCTGCGGACAGGAGTGATGGACAGAGCTCCATTTCTTTTCCCAGCAGGACTCCTTTGTTTGTCATCCGCGGTACCCTTACAGCACAACGGTACGTAGACGATAATGTACTGCCCGTTTCGGTGCCGTTCATGACAAGCCCTCCTGGGCTTCCATTTCAGCAAGATAATGCCCGCCCGCACACGGCGGGAGTTTCTGCTGCTTATCTTCGTGCTTGCCAGACCCTATTTTGGCCAGAAAGGTCGCCGGATCTCTCCTTAACGGATAATGTTGGGAGCAGTATGGTCAAGGCCTTCCAACCAGCTCGGGATTTTGACGGTCTGACGCGCCAAGTCGACAGATTTTGGCTAGATAGCCTTCAGGAGGACGTCCAACAACTCTGTCCACGAATTTTAAGCCCAAGAGCTTGCAGATGGGCGAGAGGTGGACTCAGTGTTATTAACTTTTTCCGTGTGTTAATCTCTTTCCTGAAAGTGTAATGATTTGTTTGTGTGTATGTGTATATCACATCTACCGATTTCCGACTAATTCGGAAAATTCCTTCATCTTCTGTCTTTTTTTTTCGGCCAACCCACTAAATAGAGCGTGGACAGCTGTTGGGGGAATGACAGCCATGGAAGGAACTGTTGGATTGTGTGTGTGTGTGTGTGAGAGAGAGACTAGCCCCCTATACAGAGTCTGCCGTACACTGTATGAGATGGATCTTACCTAATGACGTAGATGACACTTAACGTCTAGAGGCAATCAGCGGGAACAGGGGAAAGAGAGAGGAGAAAGGCGTGATGTCTGTGCCACAGACGTCGCAACTGCAGGAGCTATCAGCTCTCCGCCCCCCTTCTGCTCGGAGGCAGGCTAACTCCCGGATGCGAAACGTAAACGGCGTAGCTTTACGGCGCAAGTCTCGCCAAGTGCGCCCGCTCGTCTCCCATCCCCTCTCCTCTACTACCCCGGCTCATCAGTAATTAACGAATTCCCGCCGTTGTCTAAGCCGCAGCGCAGCTCCGTGCGGGGGCGCAAACCGCGCTCGCAAGAAACTCCGCCGTGTTCGGCCCCCGTGGGATGCATCAATCTTGCCAGCAGGCTTCCTGCCCCTCGACCGCCTATAAAATTACTCAAAATTCTTCTTGCTGGGTGAACTCCGTCCTTCGGCATAGGGGGCACCTATAGTTGTGAACGGCGGTAAGTCGCTTCTTGGTGCTGCGGCGTTGTAATCGGCTTGTTAGCGTGTTTTGCCTGAACTGGAGCGTAATTATTGATTAGTGGCAGTCTTCCTTGGCTTCGCATAAGAAGTTACGGCAGCACCCTCCAGAATTTAGACAAGGTCATAAAGAGGATAATGCCTTCTAACGGAATGGTGTCTCAGACGTATCGTACAAACATTTAAGATCACGAAAGCAGCATGTTCCAAACTCGTTTGATATAATTGAGTTTGAGGACGTGCCGTCCCTCAAGAAGAACTAAATTTGACTATAAGTCAGTATTATCACAAGTCGTTGTGCTCATTGCTGAGCGTCGTGAACCCGTGAACCAAGTGTCTCCATCCTGGACGTTTTCCAACTTGCTGTGTAGGTAGACCAGAGGTTTTCTTGATTTGACCTATCTATCTGCTCACTGCTCATCCCCTTGTTCTTCTTTCTGTCCATTTTATGCGCCACATCCTGTGCTATCACCAACTCAAATACATCAGTACGCCCTTTGTCTCTGGTCTTAAGGGACAATGTTTCGCAACCACAGAAGAAAATGGAAAACACAAGTATTTCAAGAAGTGATGGTGTTCGTTTTGCTCTCTTCTGCCAGATATTGCTAGCTTCTTCATAGCCACTTGCCCTACCATGATCCGTCTTCTTATCTCATCTCCAGAATTTCTAGTGTCGCAGATGGTTGACCCAAGATAGATGAAAGAATGCATGACTTCCAGTTCCTTTAATAAACCTGTGAGCAGAACCTGTGCTCTTCGGTCAGTTGTCACGTATTCGAATCTGTCGCGATTGAGGTCTAATCCACGTGACACACTAACGTCCTTTACTTTTGTCAGTAGCTCAGCAAGTTCATCTTCGCTTCTTCGCTACCGGCTAAAAGCACCCTATCATTAGTAAATAGGAGGTCGTTAATAGTTCTTCCACCAGCCTTTAGTCCAACCATCAAGACCTTCCGCAATGACATGTTCTGTATAGATACTGCACAGTTGGGCAGATGGAACTGAACCCTGTCTTACATCTTTTGATACACTGAAGAAATAGGATAAGCTTGCATTTGTCTCCACAGCCGCACTGTCGTTATTGTATCGATTTTGATCAGTGCTGTCAAATGTGGTAGGACACCAAACTCTTCAACCACCGATCACAACTTTTCCGATAAAACACAAAGGCTCTCCAATAGTCAAGGAAGCAGATGAAGATAGGAACACAAAACGCTCGCGATTTTTCTATTATTAGTCGTAAGTTCAGAATCTGTTCAGGTGTTCCTTTTCCTTCAACAAAACCTTCTTGTTCTGCGGATATTCGAGGGTGAGTGTATGGTTTCAGACACTGGTTCAAGACGTAGAGAAAAATTTTTTTTTAAGTTCATCAAACTTAACGGATTTCAAGTTATTGATGGTTATCAGCATGGTGTTTCGAAGCTTGCTAAACCATAAGCATATTTCAGCAGTTTATACAAAGTAAAATTCAACTGTTTAAGTTATTAATAGGAATATCGACGCCACCTCTTTCATTCAGCGGTCTGAAATTATATTGAATTATTATTAAATCTAATCTAACGAATTATGAAACAGCTGGAAAATATTCACAGAAATATTTGTTCGTATTCCTCTAATGTCAGGTTCAAACTAAACATTAAAAACCTGAAACTGGCAAAAAATGTCGAAATGATTCAGAAAATGTTTTTGATAGCAGCAAAATTAGCCAATGAAGATTGTCACGTTAATGCTCTCGAAGGTGAAGAAACGGGTAATAAGTCTTAAGAAGTCTTATTCAGCACTGATGCCACCTACAACACGTTGTGTACCTACAGAACTTCACATTTATGGATTACTTCCAATAATTTCAACTTTTATTTTATAATTACCCGACAGAATCGTAATTGCCGGGTATTCATTTTCTATTAGAAATATACAGTTTCTGTACGCTGGACGCAGCTGCTTCGTGTAATCTACAACCCAATGTTTTAAAGGTCTCCATGGCAACCCCCCCTCGTAGCTCTATTGACGGTTATTGTTTTCCCTACAGCCATTTGCGCTTGGTAGTTGAAAGCTGTCAAAAGCGCTGACAGATGTCAGGTATTTCCTTCAATTGACTCGACTGTAGGATTGTGATAATAGTAAAGAATAAATACCTTAAAAGTTCGTGCGTGATGCGGTATTTTCTCGCCCATCTCAGTTCTTATGACGTCATGTCTCCTGTACTAGGATAGGTGGGTGGTTCTTACCCTCACAGCTATTGTTACATCACAATAACGGCTACGTGTGCCAAATTTGGTTGCATTCGGTCCAGTCGTTTAGAATGAGATGTTGAAAACACACACACATCCATTGTTATAATATGTATGGATATTGTCTGGGGTAACTGAAACTGAACGAAATATATGTTGAAACTTACAGTTCATGAGTTCGTTAATTAAAGTTTATCCCAGAGCCAGTATGTGGCTACATGAATCTAAAACTGCACTACAATCGTCAAGTGGAATAGAATTTTAACAGGGCAGTCCCTATTTTTCCATTTTTTCACAGTATTGAATTCTTCGCTCAGTGACTAAAGGTGGCACTGTGTTACACCTATCGAGATGAGAAAGTCCCAATCCCTGCCTAAATCATCTTTACGACCGTGAAATTTTACTTTCTTCCCTCACTTCCTTTTTCGACAGATACATTTGGTCCCGTAGTTGAAGTATAGACACACCGGGCATAGGAGGAGTTGGCGGAGAATTGATAAAACAGGCATTTTCCACGGTGATATACAAGATTCTCAATTATTTTAACAGAAGCTAGACAAATAGAGAAATTGAAAGTGGCTGGAAACTAACTAAAATAAAGAGATTTACAAGAAAGAATTACATATTAAACACGGGCTATAAAATACATTCCAAAATAGTAAGAGAGAGACTAAAAATAACTATTGATAATAATTTGCTGGAAGAGCGAGCGAGATTTGGGAACGGTAGATCGTGTGCAGACAATACGTTCGCCATTAGACAACTCATAGAGAAACACAGAGACTTCAGAAAAGGGACACATTTACTGTTCATAGACAATGTGAAAGCTTTCGATAAAGTAAATAGAGAAAAACTATGAGAGATGATGAAGAAAGAGGAAAACATTTGCACATAATAAAGACAGCAGAAACCATGTACCTATTGATCAGAAATTGCCATTGCAAGTTATGGAAAATCTAAAACGAGGTCAAATTTTGGAGTGAGACAAGGATGAAGTTCGTGTCCAATTCTTTTTAATATTTACATTTATGACATGTTGACGCAATGGATAAGTAAATTATGTGTTTACACTCATGACTTACACGAAAGTAATTATTCCCTGACGTTACTCTTTTCTTATGATCAAACTGTGATTGCTGACAGCGAGAACAACCACCAGACAGCTATTCATATCTTATCCACAACAGCTGAGTTAATCCAAGAGTCTTTTCAAAGAAAAGAAAATTTATGGCTTTGAGGAGCAGGGAGCTAATTCCCGGCTAAATAATAATAAATGATCAGAAAAAATATAGATAAACTTCTTTAGTTTCTTAACAAACATCATCTCATTGGTACCAAAAACTGACATGCAGAGTTAAATTACGTTAGCGGCATGATGCATAGAACCATCAGAACTAAAGTAAGTAACAAAACTGTACTTAACCATTGCAGAACTACGGCAGTATCAGCCATGAGATAAGGATGTGAGTCACCGACTGTAACAAAAAGCTGTGAATGAGGAATGGAAACATTGTAGATTCAGTTGCCAAGAAGAGTAGATGGGTACGGACTATGGGGAAGAGGCATAGGTCAGGAGCCTAGCAGTTGACCAGCCTGGGAGAGGAAGCAGAGTAGCGGTGAGATAATGCCTGCTAGTCGTCCGTCGTGTCTCAAAAAAGTCACTGTTACAACATTCAGTAATTGGTCAACAAACTATAGCAGGGCCCGCCCACATGTTGCCAAGTTTGTTTCCACTACGCTGTGGAAGTTTCGCTAGGAAGCCCATACACATCCACCATTAAGTCCTGTTCTCTCGCGTGCAACTTCCATGTTTTTGGAGCCCGGAAGAAAGACATTCGTGGCCGTCGATTTGTGCCGGACGAAGAGTTGCACGCCTGGGTACAATCATTGGTCTGTAAGCAAACGCCAATATTTTTCCAAGAAAGCATCGAATGTCTTGTTTCACAGTGGATGAATGCATTAACAGCTATGGCGAGTAGTTATGAAATAATAAACAGTTTACTTACTTTTCTGCATCTCTCACTGCCACTTAAAGTTACATGTGCGTGAGTTTGACGTATTATGTGCGCATATTACTTATTTACATTTCGCGTTGCTCATGTTCCTTCGCCTTCAACATCCCGAGAATATATGGGCTCTGGTTGTCACTCCACTGTACAGTACTCCGCGCTCTAACCTTAGACGAGTGTAAGTGGGGCGGAGCGAGTGACTAATAACAGCTGCGCGCGAAAGTTTAGAAGCTGTCCATTCAGAACGTCATAATTGTCTACTATCAGAGTTATGACCCAAATTTACAAGCGGGTCGATTGTTGGGAACGGATATCTTGTGACTGTGCTCTTTTCTCCTTAAACTATGAGGTCAAGTTCGTGACGTTTCTTTTGCAGAACACCTCTTCAGTTTACTTTTCTCACAAGTACACCTGAACACCGGAAAAACCCCACCGGCTCTTCATGATCCTTGGAGTGAAGTAAAAACGTACGAAAATACTGCTTTCACCATACAACGAAACTGCAACCCTGTGGTAGTCGAGTCATGTTGTCCGGGGATGGCGCCCAGCGACGTTCCCCTGTTACCAAAATGTATGGGGGACAGACCCTTCTAATACCACTTACAGAGGCCGGTGTGGCAGGGCTCTGTGGTGGGTTGAGAAAAGGGGACTTGCAGAGGTAAGGAGGCAAGTAATTCATCACCCTGGAGGGGGTGGGGGGGGGGGGGGGCAGGGCGAGGGGTAGTAGTGGAGTGGCGAATAGGTGGGTGGTAGTCGTCCAGCGCTGCGCCATAGAAACATTTATTGCTCAGCAAACTACAACTGTTGTGACAACGCTCGGAGAAAAGCCAACGTCCTCATGACGTAAGCTATAGGCAGCATGCGAAGAGGAGCAGCTGTCAGCATCCAGCCCTTCAGCTTTCGGTATCGTACGTCACGATTGTGGTGATGACGGAAGCGACTCGGTGAGGACGCTGACCGGAGCAGCGCGCGGCAGCGCACAGCGCGGTCCATAGACAGGCTGTACAGGATGGAACGCGCCAAGGCGCGCAGAACCACTCCGTGGACCTGGCGTGGATGGATTGTCACAGCTGCGGCAGTCAGCAAGTGGTTTGCCCGCAGCTGAGTGGCAGCACGGCAGTAGGCTGGTAGCGGCTGAGTTAGGCCGGCAGGTGGCCCACTAGATGGTCGATGTTAAGTCCTCAACATCGAAGTCAGCGCGAGCAACAGGGCCGCAGCTATTAGTGGAAAGGTAAATTATTGGTCCAAGCAGACTCGTAGAGACGTAGGTCATCGTGGGCCGCTCATCAGAGCAGGCTGCTTACAGACTGCAATCCCTCTGCCTACATACAGTTTCAAAAAGCTGTAGGAAGAGTACCACTTCTCAGAATGACGTCAGATTTGAAAAGCTTATTACACAGGCCAACTATGGAAAAACTTAATTGCTGAAAATAGCTTTGTCTTATGTTTTAGAGGGGGAAATCCAAAAATGATACTTAAAAAACTTTATCATCCACCATTTCTTCACATTTTAAAGTTAAATTTATTAAATTAAGCGATTTTTTTTAAAGAATTTAACAGCTTTTATATAGTTAAACATTTTGAAAATGAGGTGTAATGAATGTAGATGACGTTGGTAGCACTGCTGGCAAAAAAAGGTCGATTCAATTTTTGTGTTAACAGATGGCTTTTTGTTTACTGTCAGCCTAACCTCACTTTCCTGTTTCCTGTACATGTGCTCAGTACAATGTCTAATCGTGGTTGTAAAAACTCTGCTGACAGTTTTTGTTATATTTGTGGTGAATTTGTGATTAAAAAACACCAAAGAAACATTAATGACTTTGTGAAAAAGGTTTGTCTATCATACTTTGGATCTAAACTTGGTTATCAAGATAAATCCTGGGTGCCGCATAAGCTATGTTATCTGTGTGTTGAAGATCTGAGAAAATGGTACAAAACCAGGAAAAGCCTTTAGATTTGCTGTTCCTACGATATGGAGGGAGCCAAGAAATCATTCCAATGATTGCTACTTTTGCAGTGTTGATATTACTGGTCATAATTCGAAAAACAAGAAGGTTATAAGCTGCCCTAACCTTCCGTCCGCCATCCGACCAGTAGGCCATGTTGTAGATTTGCCGGTTCCTGAACCACTAGATGATTTAAATTCTATTCCAGCAGAAGTATTTTCTGATGTACAATATGATATAGATGAACCAGATGATAATGAATTCCATTGTAATGCAGGAAGTCTAGAGTCCTAATTGTTTAGTCAGACCGAGCTTAACAATTTGGTTAGGGATCTGGGCTTAACGGAAGAAAAAGTTGAGCTGCTTGGCTCTAGATTAAAAGAAACGAACTTATTGGCAGCTGGAACCAGCATATAAAGAGAGAGCAGTAATCTTACAAGTTTTTTTCAACAAGAAGGTGATTTAGTGTACTGCTCAGACATTCATGATCTGATGAATGAGTTTGGTATTGAATACAAAAAGGAAGACTGGAGGCTGCTTATTGATTCATCCGAAACTAATTTAAAGGCTGTTTTATTACATGATGGTCACATATATGCATCTATACCTGTTGGACATTCTGTAGATATGAAAAAAGAAAGCTATGAAATCCGAGAAACAGTGCTACATAAAATACGCTGTTCTGCTCTTGGTTGAATGATATGTGACGATGTAAAAGTAATATACATGCTCCTTGGTCAGCAAGGTGGCTTTACCAAATTTCCATGTTTGTTGTGTGAATGGTACAGTAGGGCTAGGGATCAACACTGGTGCAGAAAGAACTGGCCTATGAGGAGTCTTTAAAACCTGGCGATAAGAACATTCTATGGCAAGGAAAGCGTTTCTGAAGAAGAAAAATTTGTTAACATCGAGTATAGATTTAAACGTCAGGAAGTCGTTTCTGAAAGTATTTGTATGGAGTGTAGCCATGTATGGAAGCGAAACGTGGACGATGAATAGTTTAGACAAGAAGAGAGTAGAAGCTTTTGAAATGTGGTGCTACAGAAGAATGCTGAAGATTAGATGGGTAGATCACATAACTAATGAGGAGGTATTGAACAGAATTGGGGAGAAGAGGAGCTTGTGGCACAACTTGACTAGAAGAAGGGATCGGTTGGTAAGACATGTTCTGAGACATCGAGGGATCACCAATTTAGTATTGGAGGGCTGCGTGGCGGGTAAAAATCGTAGAGGGAGACCAAGAGATGAATACACTAAGCAGATTCAGAAGGATATAGGCTGCAGTAGGTACTGGGAGATGAAGAAGCTTGCACAGGCTAGAGTAGCATGGAGAGCTGCATCAAATCAGTCTCAGGACTGAAGACCACAACAACAACAACAAGAACATTATGCGGAAAAATCTTGTAGATCCAAAAAACGTAAGCCTACCAACTCTAGATACAAAGTTAGGCATAATGAAACAGTTTCTAAAGGCTTTGCCTAAAGATGGACCACGTTTTAAGTATCTCTGCCAAAAGTTTCCACACCTTTCAGCAGCTAAACTAAAAGAAGGCTTCGTTGTCGGACCTGACATAGAAAATTGATGTTTGATGTTAATTTTGAATCCACAATTACCTTAAATGAGAAAGAAACATGGGTATCATTCGATAAAATCGTTATAAAGTTCTTAGGACACGAAAAATACCCAGAATATATTTCTATTATAGCTACACTGTTAAAGAAATTTAAAATTTTAGAATGTTTAATGGGCCGGAAAGTTCGCTTTTTGAACAGTCACCTTGATTACTTTCCGGACAATGTGGGAGATGTTAGTAAGGAGCAAGCAAAGCGCTTTCACCAGTAAATTAAAGTGATTTAAAAACGCCATCAAGGCCGCCGGAACACCAACATGATGGGGGACTACTGTTGGTTACTTCACCGAGAAGTTCAGCAAGCGACTCATCGTAGAAAATGCTACACTAGAAGCTTCAAAGAAAAATGAGAAAGAAAATACAAACAAATCCCACCTGACAAGTGAAACCTCTATTAACACATATCATTGTTTTAAGTAGGTTACTCTAAATACAAACCATGCTTATATTGTAACAAAGCGTTCTATTAATTTCCCCGTTTACCGTATTGCATAGGATTTTTATACTATACAATAAAAAGCATATTGCTCGAATATTATGGATGACGAAAAAACTAAGGCTAGATTTGGAATCAGCTCATAAAAATCTATAAAGATCATCTATCAAGGTAAAAAAATTTTAAAAAATATATTTTCGTTGGCCTGTGTTATTGACGCAGGGGAACAAAAAAAAAAGAAAACCGAAATTTGACCAACAGACGGCGATGTAAGCGTCAAAATGGGCACGCCAAAAGACGCGAGGCGCAAAGCTGTTCCTCAGTTTGCGTCTGAAACGGCCCTGACTGTCCCTGTGAAGGATCACGTGCTGCTGGTATAGGTCCTTTTAAAAAACGGTGACTATGAATTTTTTTTCAGATATCGGGCTTCTGACTGGATTGATGCGGCTCGCCACGAATTCCTTTCCTGTGCCAATCTGTTCATCTCGGAGTAGCATTTGCAATCTACGTCCTCAGTTACGTATTCCAATCTCTGTCTTTCCCTGCTGTTTTCCCCTCTACAGCTCCCTCTAGTACCGTAGAAGTTATTCCCTGATGTCTTAACAAATGTCGTACCATCCTGACTCTTCATCGATAAGCCTTTTCAATATGTTCCTTTCCCCGGCGATTCTGCGCAAAACCTTACCTACTCATCTAATTATCAACTTTCTTCTGCAGAACCACATCCCAAACGCTTCGATTCTCTTCTGTTCCCGTTTTCCCACCGATCGGGTGATTCACTACGATACAAAACAATGCTTAGCTCCAAACATACATTTACAGAAGTTTCTTCCTCAAATTAAGGCCTATATATGATACCAGTAGACTTCCCTCGACCGGGAATGCCCTTTTTCCAGTGCTAGTCTGCCTTTATGTCCTCCTTGCTCCTTCCGTCACGGGTTATTTTGGTGCCTAGATAGCAGATTTCCTTAATTTCATCTACTTCGTGAATACTAATCCTGATGTTCATTTTCACTCTTTTCTCATCTCTGCTACTTTTCATTACTTTCGTCTTTCTTCGATATACTGTCATTACATATTCTGTACTCATTAGCCTGGTCATTTCATTCATCAAATCTGTAATTCTTCTTCATTCACTAACGAGGGCAATGTCACCAGCAAATCTTATTACTAATACTCTTTCACCTTGAAACTTTCATTTAGTTCCGTCAATGCTTCTTCGATGTATGGATTGAGCCGAAGGATTACATCCCTGTCTTACACCCATTTCTATCCGAGCGCTTCACTCTTGGTCTTCCACTCTTTTTGTTCCCTCTTAGCTGTTGTACATATTCTATATTACGCGTCTTTTCCTATAGCTTAAAACTATTTTTCTCAGAATTTCGAACGTGCAGCACCATTTGACGTAGTCGAACTTCGACAAATCCTATGAATGTACCTTGATTTTTCATTAGTCTTGCTTCCATTATCAACCGCAACGTCAGAACTGCCTCTGTGGTGCCTTTGCCTTTCCTAAGGCCAAAATGATCATCCTCTGACAAATCCTGAATTTTCTTTTCTATTCTTCTGTGTATTACTCTTGTCAATAACTCGAATGCACGAGCCTGTAAGCTTATTGTCCGATATTTCTCGCACTTGTCGGTTTTAGCTATCTTTGGAACGGAGAGGATGATGTTTCTCCAAAAGTCAGATGGTATGTCGTCAGATTCATACATTCCACATACAAACATGAATTGTCGTTTTATTGACACGTTCCCCAATGGTATTGGAATTTATGACAGAATCTTATCAATCCCTTCTGCCTTATTTGCTTTTAAGTCTTCCAAAGTTCTTTTAAGTTCTATAACTGGACCCTTAGCTCTTTATACTGACTCCTGTTTCTTCTTCTTTCATATTGTTAGCCAATTCCTCCCCCTCATAGAGACCTTCAACGTACTCTTACCATCCAGCTTGTCTCTTTGAATTTAACAATAGAATTCCTATTCCACTCTTAATGTTACCGTCATTGCCGTCAGTTTCGCCGAAGGTTGTTACAACTATTCTTCATGCTGAGTTAGTTCTTCCGACCACCATTTTCTTTTTTTCGATTTCGTCAGTTTCTCATGCAGCCATTTCGCCTTAGCTTCCCTATACTTTCTAGTTATTTCATTCCTAAGCGACTTGTATTTCTGTATTCTTGAATTTCCCTGAACATTTTTGTAGTTCTTTTTTTTTCTTTCTCAGTTACCTTCTTTGTGCCTATGGTTTTCTTTTTAAAGATGTCAATTCATCTTCAACTGAACTGCCTACTGAGCTCCTCCTTATCGCAGTATCTATGGACTCACGGAACTTCAAGCGTACGTCTTCACTTCTTACTACTTTTGTATCCCACTTCTCTGCGCATTTTTTATTTCTGATAATCTATTAAACTTTAGCCTAGCCTTTATCATCACTAAATTATGACCTCAGTCAAATCTGATCCTGGGCACTTCTTACAGTGTAGTTTTACATCTGCTCCTAGATACTCCTTACAATCTAGCACCTGACATCGGAATCTGCCTGACCACGACATATTCTAGCTGAAATCTTCCCTTACCTCCCAGCCTTTTGCATGAATACCTCCTCCTCTTGTGATTCTTGAACGGAGTAACTGCTATTACTAACTGAAATTTACTGCAGAACTCAATTTATGATTCTCCTCTTTCATTTCCAGTACCAAGTTCATAATCTCCTGTAACCCTTTTTTCTACTCCTTTCCCTACAACCGCATTCCAGTCCAATATGACTATTAGATTATCATCTCCCCTTCACGTATTGAATTACCCTTTCAATATCCTCATAAATTTTCTCAATCTCTTCATCCTCGGCTTGCGAGGTCGGAATGTATACTTAATCTATTGTTTTTGGTGTTGGTTTGCTGTTGATTCTGATGAGAACATCCCAATCACTGAGCCGTTCACAGTAACTCACTCTCTACCATATCTTCCTATTCGTAAGGAACCTACTCCTGTTATACCATTTTCTGCTGCTGTTGACGTTACCCTGTAGTCGTCTCACCAGAAATCCTGGTATTCTTTTCATTTCAGTTCACCGACCCCGTTATATCTAGACTGAGCCTTAGCATTTATTTCTCTTCTCAGATGTTCTAGCTTCCCTACCACGTTCGAAATTCTGACATTCCACGCCCCGATTCGTAGAAGGTTTTTTTCTCGTTGATTATTCAATATTTTCTCATGGTCACCCTCCTCTTGGCAGTTCCTTCTCAGGATCCGAATGAGGGACAGTCAATGGGGAGAGCATTGCTGATCCTTCCACCTCTAGTGGCAGATCCCCACTCAAAGGACAAGAGAATGCCTTGAATCTCTGTTCGCTCATCCGCCCTCTTCGACAAGGCCGTCAGGTGAGTGAGGGGTGACTTTTTATGCCGGAACTCTCCGGCCGCCACGGATGATGGTTTTTATTCAAAGTTTAAGCCATGGCGGAGCTCGATCCCGGGACCGAGAACGTGTTGATTACTAATCAAAGACGCTATCCCTACAGCAAGGGAACGCTCCTGAAAAAATGATTACAAAATCTGAAAAGGCAGGTTCTTTTGATGTGCAATGTGGCAGAGGATGGAGAGCAGTTGATCCGACGTCTGCGGAGATGTCACCAGAGCACGGCAGATGGAGTCGAGCGTTGGTGTGAAAAGAAGCAGTGCAAGGGGAATTGCTCGAATGCTTGACAAGCCTGCGTGCGTGCTGTATAAAATCCGACGAAACTTCTGCATTTCTACCCATAAAATCACGTGTGTTCGGGAGTGGCTACCTGCTGCGTTGTCAGCAAGATAAACGTTCGCTCTCGAATTTCTTGGTCATATGGAAGTGGACAATGAAGAATCACGGAAAGTTCTGTGGACAGAAGAAGCCCATTTCCATCTCCAAGAACGTGTCAGTTGAGGAATATGGGCAACGGAAAATCCGCACACACATCAAGTATTACCACTTGATTCTGCAAAACTGACTATGAGTTGCGAATTGACGGCACCGTTTATCGTAGGACATTTTTTTTTTTTTTTTAAGAGAGATGAGTCTGGTGGGTACTGTTACCTGTATCGTAGCAGGTAAATGTGAGAATATTTTGCGCTCCAACGAAATTCCAACTCTTCAACAGTGTGGATGTGTTGGTAGGATCTCTTTTATGCAATGTGCCGCTCCTCCCTACACTGCACAGCCAGTGAAGCGGCTACTGCTCAGGCATTTCGGAAATGCTACAATCATCCGCTTTCATTTCCATTCATCCTCGCCCTCCAGATCACCTGATCTTAATACCTGTGATAACTGGCTGTGGGGTTATCTGAAAGATGTTGCGTTCAGTGTTGCAATTACGAACGCAGCTTCTGAAGCATGCATTGCGCAACTTATTCTGAAAGTGCCCCCGAGACACTCCGATTTGTTGTGGAACGTGCTGTTTCTCGATATCACCTTGTGGCCGAAAACGGTGGGCAGCACATTGTACATGTTTTGCGCCAGCCTCACGACAATTAGAAACCGATGTAATTTTGATTTTTATGCGTTTTTTGGCCTCAGGACAACTAAAAACCGATTTTTTTCCCATCCGATATGATATGACTCTGCCGTGGTGGATTGGCTTACCTGACTAACAGTGCCACGACTGTTGACTGCCGAAGTTGTGCAATCATGCACACTGAACAAACGGCAGCTCAAACAATAACCATCCCCCCCCCCCCCCCCCCCGAGGAGGCTCGCCGCTCATTGGTGAGTTATCTACCACGGGGTCCCAGCCTTTGCAGCATCTTTTCCCTTCCATGCTGCATGTCTATGGTCTTGCTGTTCTTTTTTTCCCTCCCTTGGGAACATGTCTTGGCTGTTTGTTGCAAATGTATTCTGCATTTTCGGTATTCAGTATCAGAATTCTCTCCACTGTTTTTCGTTCTTTTTTTCTTTCTTCTCCTAGCGTTCCTGGGCTTCGGCGTTTGAGGTTCCTCTTTTTCTCCTTCCTCCCTGTGCGCTCGTAAAGGCCGACCCACGGGTCTGACGCGTAACAGGTGACTGCGTCGAAAGTTAGGGTTCGTACTTACCCCCTAGTAAAGACCAGGCCCTGGGAGGGGTGACTGCCTGAGCTGCTACCTTCCCAAATTGCCGATTGGTACTTCTGTCGGGTATTTACGAGGTGTGACCAGAGGTGTGAATAATCATCTAAAGCGGGTGCGCCCCTTCTGAAGGGGGCCCAAAATTGGAAGGAGCGCACCATCGGAGACGCTGGCAATTATGGGTGATTTTCTCGCAATGAGCCAATCATCTTCACAGTCAACGTCTACGAAACGTAAACGGAATGAGGCTAACAATTTGAAAACCCTCACAACTATACCACAGTTCTTCGTGGTTTCACATACTGACGACAGTCAGTCCTTTGCTTTGGTAAATCCGTTTATTATTCAGAAAGGTGTTGCTGCAATTGCTAGCCCTGTGAAATCCTGCTCTCGTTTACGCAATGGCATTTTGCATTTGCAGACTACTTCTGATTCTCAAGCACAACAATTGCTTACAGCTTCGCTCCCCCATGGCTATCCTGTTCGTGTCGAAGTCCTTCGGACGTTGAATTCTTCCCATGGTGTTATTTACACTCGGCTGCTCGATGGTCTGACCTCTCTGATTAGGCTGTCACAGCAGTCCATCGACTGATGAAAAATTAGATGCCTACTTAGTGCCCACATGCACCCTCTTTTCGCATTTGATAGAGTGGATCTTCCGTCGAAGGATCAAACCAGGTTATGGAGTTACCAAAGCCAGACCTATATTAGCCGGCCGGTGTGGCCGTGCGGTTCTAGGCGCTTCAGTCTGGAACCGCGCTGCCGCTACGGTCGCAGGTCCGAATCCTGCCTCGGGCATGGATGTGTGTGACGTCCTTAGGTTAGTTAGGTTTAAGTAGTTCTAAGTTCTAGGGGACTGATGACCTCAGATGTTAACTCCCATAGTGCTCAGAGCCATTCTGAACCATACCTAATTCCGCAGCCGATGCACTGCTGCCGGTGTCATATTTACAACCACACTCGAGAGTCCTGTCGACAACCATCCAAATGTGTAACCTGTGATAGGGATGCTCACAAGGGCGATTGACCGCCTCCTTCTCCCCGCCGCATCAACTGCAATGGCGACCGTGCCGCTTCCTCCCGTGATTTTCCAGTGTATCTCGATGAGCAGGTTGTCCAGGAAATCCGGGTGAAGGAAAAAGTGCCTTACCCGATCGCTTCCAAATTGTTGGCTAGTTGGAATCCTTGCATTCTACCATCTGGCATTTACAGTACTCCTCTTGCCACATCTCGCTCCACGAAGGACATTGCCATGCTGACATGCGACCTCAACTTTAGCACCGCGATTGTGAAACCGCCCATTACCAAGGTATGGTCGTCATCTTCTCCTTCAGTTGAGCAACACGCCATCAAACTTTCGCCTCGGCGAAGTAACCAGCTCCACAACCGACAGGCTGGAAAGGACAGAAGGAAGGTCTTCCTCTGACAACCGGAAAGACTCCATTAAGTCAAACAAAGGCAAATGGTCTTCTCCTTCGCCGAGTCGGAGATCCTCTTCGATGGTGTCGCCACGTGTTAACCTCGCCTAGCCGACTTCCATGTCACCGGTGTGCACCACCAATCGTTTTTCTGCCCTGGACTCCACAGACCGACCGAAGGAGATTGCCGACACTTCTGTAGACCTCAAGGAGCAGGATTCCCCTGCCTGTGTGCCCTGAAGCAGAGAGACATCGAAGACTGGCGATCGACAGCCGCCGTGACACACCTTCATTTTTCCTCATCGTGACTCTCGTCCAGTGTAATGTTTGCGGTCTTTGATCCAAGAAACAGGATTTACAGCTGCTCTTAGAGTCGCAGAGTCCATTTGGTCTCTGCCTACAGGAAACGAATTGCGTGCTCACGACCGCTTTGACCTCTCGCAATTCTTCCTGGTCCGCTTTGAACTTCCGCCTGAGGACGGCATTCCATATAATGGGGGAGTCCTGCTGTTCATATGGGATGACGTTTATAGTCAACCTATCTCCCTGACTACCCCCCTTCAAGCTTTTGCAGTTCGCATTTCCATTCCTTGCTTGACCTTTTTCTCCCTTGTACCGTTTACATCCCTCCATCATACGATATCACCAGGGCAGACTTCCTCCCCTTTCTGTTGCTCAGTGACTTTAATACACACCATCCCCTTTGGGGTTCTCCCAGAACCTGTCGAGAGGTGTCCCATTAGCTGACATTCTCAATCAACTTAACCTCTTCTGCCTTATCACAGGAGCACCCACGTTCCTTTCAGACTCCACGCACACCTGTTCCCATTTGGACCTATCCTTCTGCACTGCCCAGCTTGCCCATCGTCTGTAGTGATCCGTTCCCTCTGACACACACCCGAGCGACCATTTCTCCTGGCCGGCCGGAGTGTCCGAGCGGTTTTAGGCGCTACAGTCTGGAACCGCGCGGCCGCTACGGTCGCAGGTTCGAATCCTGCCTCGGGCATGTATGTGTGTGATGTCCTTAGGTTATTTAGGTTTAAGTAGTTCTAAGTTCTAGTGGACTGATGACCTCAGAAGTTGAGTCCCATAGTGCTCAGAGCCAGCCATTTCCCCTGTGCTGTCCGTTTGCTGGCTTCTAACCCACCTATATGCGCACCCAAATGGTAAATTACTAAGGCCGACTGGAGGCTTTAATCCTCCCTAACGACCTTCGACAAACAACATTTCCCCAGTTGTAACATCCAGGTAGAATATCATACAAACGTTATCCTTAACGTCGCAGAACTTTCCATTCCACACCCTTCCTCTTTACCACGCCACGTCCCGGTCTCCCGGTGGACCGAAGCGTGCTTCGACGCAATTATCGCGCGGAGAAGTGCTCTTCGTGTTTTTCACTCGCGTCCTACGATGGTAAACTACATTTATTAAAAGCAGTTGTGTACAGTGTGTCGTCGCGTTCTTCAAGATAGCAAAAAATCTAACTGAATTTCATTCACTAGTTCTTTTAAAAGTTCCACTCCCTCTTCTGTCGTGGGGGCCAACCTCCGACGGCTCTCTGGGACCAAAATCCATTCCCTAATTTTCGGCCTGACGGTAGTAGACGATGTCATCGGAGAACCTGCTGCTATCTCCAACATCTTGGACTACCATTTTGCGGGGATTTCGAGCTCCTCCCACTATCATCCTGCCTTCCTCCATCCGAAACGAGCAGAGGAGGCTCTGGCGATACCGTTCTCTTCCCAGAATCGTAAATGCTACAATGCCATCTATACTATGAGGGATGTAGATCGTGCTCTCACTTCATCCCAATCCTCCACCCCAGGGCGACACGATGTTGACATTCTGATGTTGCAGCACTTTTCTCTTGCGGGTAAGCACCTTCAGCACCTTTCTCTTGCGGGTAAGCACCTTCTGCTTAATACGTACAACCGCATCTGGGCAGAGGGCACGTTTCCCACACGCTGCCGTGAAGTCACTGTCATACCTATACCTAAACCGGGTAAGGAGAAACACCTTCCTTCTACCTACTGCCCCATTTCCCTCATCAGCTGTGTTTGCAAGAACATATGATCTATGCCCGGCTGATGTGGTGGATCGAGACCTTCGTTTTACTAACTATTGCACAGCGTGAATTTCGAGCGCGCCGTTCTGCTGTTCACCAACTCGTCACTTTGTCCACCAATCTCTGAGGAAATCCCGGACTGTGGTCGTGTTTTTCGATTTGCAGAAAGGCAACGACACCTGCTGGAGGCCTTATATCCTCCGTACTCCCTGCACGTGTGGTTCCAGTTTCACAGCCGGACGGAGTGGCCGAGCGGTTCTAGGGGCTACAGTCTGGAACCACGCGACCGCTACGGTCGCAGGTTCGAATCCTGCCTCGGGCATGGATGTGTGTGATGCCCTTAGGTTAGTTAGGTTTAAGTAGTTCTAAGGTCTAGGGGACTGATGACCTCAGCAGTTAAGTCCCATAGTGCTCAGAGCTATTTGAACCATTTTGAACCAGTTTCACAAGCTTCACAACTTCGCGATAGTGCCTTTGTGTACACTGATGGCTCTCGGACTGAGCGTGGTGTCTGCTGTGCCTTTGTCATTGGCGCCGGCGTTTTTCGGTATCGGCTTCCAGAACACTGCTCAATAGTAAAAGCAAAGCTCTTCGCCCTTTATCGAGCTACGCAGTATATCCGGCGACACAGGTTTTTTAATTGCGTCATCTGCTCCGACTCTCTCAGTGCCCTTCAAAGCCTCTGTGAGCTGTACACCGTCCATCCCTTAGTGAAACGGCTCCAGGAAAGTTCTCACTTGCTCAGTCTTGATGGAGCCACTGTGATGTTCATGCAGCTTCCTGGTCACGTCGATCTGACAGGAAACGAGGCCGTTAAAGCTACTGCCAAGGCTGCAGTCCTCGAACCTCAGCCTGCCCGTTCTTATATTCCCTCTGATGATCTCTGTGTTGTCATCTGTCAGCAGGTAGTGTCACTTTGGCATCACCACTGGTCCTCCCTTCTTGGGAACAAGCTCCGGGTTATTAAACCTCTCCGAGCGGCTTGGACGACCTCCTCTCCGCCCTTTCGCCGCGAGATCATTTTAACTAGGTTGCGTATTGGGCAGTGCCTTTTTAGCCGTCACCATTTGTTAAGTGCTGCTCCTCCAGCACTCTGTGCACATTGCGCTCAACTTTTGACGGTCCACCATTTCCTGACGGAATGCCTTTCTTTTTAACCATTTACGTTCCAATTTATGTTTATCGTCTGAAATATCGGCCGTTTTAGCGAACGACGTGGTGGCTGTCAACCACATGTTACTTTTTATCCGTCGTGGCAATATGGCGAAGGCCATTTAATTTTTAGTTCTGGACCTCCGTTTCTCTACGGCGTATTTTGTAGACTTTTATCCACGTCCCTGCTTTTAACTGCCTTCCGTCGATTGGGATTGACGTGTAGTCGTTTTTAATTCGTCTTTGCCTTCGTGTTCTACAGTTTTGACACAGGCGCGTATGACCCTAGTTGCCTTTGCGTCCTAAACAAAACAAACAACAGCCGTCGAATGGTGATTCATCTGTCATACGTAGCCGACCTCATTTGCGCTAGGACAATTACAAAGCCACCTCTTTCTAAAATTTTCGTTAATTTTTCAAATGTCTTTTCTCCTGCGTCAGTAACACACTGTTCAAATGTGATGCTATTCTGAGCAGTATTCTCTTTCTACAGCGTTGTACTGCTTCAAGGTACTCATTTCTTAGTTGTAATAAAGTTTATCGTTGTTTCAGCCTCACCTTCGTTTCCTGTTTAACGTTCTTTAATGCGTGATATGTAGCATCGTGTATTCGACTGGCGAGGAGCACGACAGCGGTTAAAAAAGCACGCCCCTCACCAAAAGTATTGGTATTTACAAGAAGTTTGGGAGGACCTCCAGATAGTTTTCACGTGAATCGTCTGGACGGATCGCAGACTGATAGATACAATATTTAAGCTCAGAAATTTGATTAATCACATAATTATATATTTATTTATTTTCTCTTTGTACATGGTACGCTACACCGAGGGGGCAGAAAGCCTTTAGGAAGACTGAGGAAAATGTGGAAGTAATTTCAACCATGCGGGCGTAACAGGCAAATGTCTAACACACGCAGAAAAAAGAAGATCTGCTACAATAACTTTGCCGTGTAAAACTGATTAGTAGCACATTATTTACATTAGTGTGTGTGCCCGTCATTACTACTAATCAGTGCGTCATGTTCTTGGAACGGTTCGTGAGATGCTCTACGAGGAAGCCGCAGAGAGAAGATTGCGGACACTGTGTCGGCTTTGCTTCGCAAAGGTTCACATGCGTCTTGACTGCAAAGGAGAAACTAAACCGACGTCGCAACAAGGGAATCGCATGATTTCCTGTGAATGGGCGCTATCGCGACAACAAGCAAACCTCAACATCCAACGTGACTGCTGAGGCCACATTATTTCCTGTACTTGGTGATATCGCAGATAATCATTACTGGTTGGTTCAAATGGCTCTGAGCACTATAGGACTTAACTTCTGAGGTCATCAGTCCCCTAGAACTTAGAACTACTTAAGCCTAACTAACCTAAGGACATCACACACATCCATGCCCGAGGCAGGATTCGAACCTGCGACAGTAGCGCTCGCGCGGTTCCAGACTGTAGCGCCTAGAACCGCTCGGCCAACCCGGCCGGCATTATCATTACTGTAGTCAGATTAGAGGAGGAGGCAGGTGTTAACTCTTGTTCTTCCATCCCCTTATCACCCTTCCCCTGTTGTGGACACCCATGGGCTTAACTACTGCGGGAAAAATGCACTGCAGCAGGCCGACTCGAATTAAATGGTAAACCTCGTACTCTCTGGAGTACGTTGGAAGCTGAAGGAAATGTGATCACCCTCAGAATGTCCAATGATAGGAAATAAGAAAATTATTATCTATGAACAGAGCTGTGGAAAATTCACTGAAGCGGCGATTTCACGTCATCATCCCTACAATGAATGAATGATCGTATGGCATTGTTGGCAAGGGAGGCCCCATGCGGGGAAGTTCGGACGCCGTATTGCAAGTCCTTTTTAGTTGACGCCACTTCGGCGACTTGCGAGTCAATGATGATGAAGAACACACAACACCAAGTCATCACGAGGCAGTTTCATCCCTGACCCCGCCGGGAATCGAACCCGGGACCCCGTGCGCCGGAAGCGAGAACGCTACCGCCAAGACCACGAGCTGCGGTCATCATCCCTACAGGTTACCCTACAGGGTTCTGGCATCGACGTTTCGAACAGAGCTTAAGACCATACTACAAAAATTCAATTTTTACGTTGAATTTAATGTTATCAAAAAACATATTTGCACCTTAGTTTCCATATAAACGAGAAGTAAAATTATTCCCACTCAAAGGAATGAGAAAAGGTAATCAGAAGTACTCTACCTTGATTCTCTCTCAGAAGCATCAAAGACAGAACGGAGGGTCAGTGCCGTAGAGCAAGGAATCAAACGATATATTTAACTTGGGAAACACAGTAATCGATATCAAGTGCAGATGTATCCAGAATGTTTAAAGGCATCAAGATATGGGCAGTTGCCTGTAGAACAAGGCGGAAAATATTTTGGGCACTCGTTTCGATGAATGAAAAAGTGATAAAGACGTTCTTTTTGTAATCACACATTAAAAGGATGATATACTACTTCAAAAGTATCACATTTTTCCTTTAAAATGGCGAGAAATAAGGTTATTTACAATAAGGACTTTTCAACGGAGCAGTATCTTTCTTTAGATAACTGTTCTTAAGTAAAGTACCTGTTTCATTCTTCGACTGTTTCTCTACACATCCCTGTCTTTGTTATTATCATATCAAATGCTGTCAAGACAATGAATTTTCAGTTCCAATTGCAGCACATGCCATTTGGGGTTCAACGTTCAGTCTGTCATGGACAGGCAACAGCTTAGAAGTGCCAGTTTCTTCTGAAAGAAACTCACTAGCATCATTTTCGAGAAAAAGAGGAGCTGAAATGGTATGTATTGGTACTCACGTATATATAATACCGACTTAAATAATGTGTTACAACTTCGGAAATATTGTGGTACGGTAAAACTGCGCAGTTTAAATACATATTTGTTAAACTTCATAGCGCGATACGAACGAAAACTTTTGTATCTGACGTTTCTCTTCATACAAGAAAACTTGCGGCATAAAACAGATTGAAAAGTGACTACAAGTGCAACCACCACTTTAGGTTAAATATTTTGCAAAGCATAGAAAATGAAATGAATCTATACAACTTTTATCAACAGGGCCTCAGTCAAACCAATTAGAGGTCGCAGTTGACATAAATAGCGGCCGCAGCGGATGTGGACACGTGTAACTACCATGACTCTCTTAGTCCGTATCATAATTCAATATGGTGTATGACTATCAATGTATGCCCTCGACTACCTGACATTAAAACACTCTTATTAAATTAACGCTTTGATCTTATGACAGATATACAGTTTGGAGTAGAAAACTTTGAATTTCCTGTCTCTCTGTATCTCCTCCATATCCGAACAATATCGCTTTGGTTCACCCTTAGACACCTGTAAACTTGCTTGCTTGAGAGCCTTTCCTGACACAAAGTAACAATTCCGACGCGATCGAACCGCGGTATTGCCCGTGTAGGCATGATTGAGCTACAGACAACACGAGCAGTGTACCTCCTTTCTGGTGGAATAACTGGAACGAATCGGCTGTCGGTCCTCCTCAATCTAATAGGCGCTGCTCATGCATGGTTGTTTCCATCTGTGGGCGGGTTTAGTGCTATCTCTGAACAGTCAAAGGGACTGTGTCTGTGATACAATATCCACAGTTAATGGCTATCTTCAGGAGTTCTGGGAAACGGCGTGGTGCTAAACTTTTTTTGATGTGTGTATAAAAACATTCTCGGACTTATGCCACGTCGATTCAGGGTAACACCTCGAGCTTTCGATGGTTACCGCCATCAAATTTCCGTTATGTCCATCCTTTTGAATGGAGGTCTGGGGGACAACAGCGGTTTACTAACCGTAAGAAAGTGAAACACATCAGTCCTTACAATGGGTAGCTACCGGTTTCGACGCTTCGTTGCACCAGCTTCAGGTCTTAACTGATGCTGAAAGGAATATGACGATTCATATGTACGATGCATCAGTGGCCAACATAACTGACTTACGCAACCTGTAACTGTGATGTCACCTCTTGAATCAATTGATGGTTGTAGGTGTTTCGTTTTCTTACAGTTACATCCATCGTCTACATCAGGAGCAACTCACTGACCAAACTGCGCATACAGTGGCCTTGTATAGACCATAGACGGCTTCTGATTGGTCGAAAAGTACGTAGTGCGGTCGCAGATGGTGTCAGAGTTGGGCTGGTGACACCATAGCTCCCGCCGTAAACGTAAAGATTTCGACGAATATCTGTGGCTCTTCTCTGCATCGAGAACTCGCTTCCACGCACCGCTAAGATTATATCCGCTACCGCTGTTGAAGATTTTCTCACACTTTCTTATTTCTACAGCCTCAGTGATTACGGAGTCCCAGTACGTAAGAGTCTGCGACAAAATTTTTGTTTCGTCAAAGAATATTTTATATTTGTTTATGAGGATGTGTTCAACTGTGACATATTTCTCAACTTCTCGATTGTCAATATGTCGCTCCTGTACCTCACAGCTGTCAGATAAGGTGCGGATGAACGATGTTATTGCTTCCGTACTCATAACGAATGTTTTGAATCCCAGGATCATGAGGCTGAGACTGTCCATAATAGGACGTAGCATCTCCTTTATCGACTTAGGTCGGAAAATAGATCTTATACCTCGTCTTTCCAGGACTCTATTTTTCTGTGTGTAGCATCGCGGAAGGGAAGGAATGCAATCGACAGCTCATCACTTGAATTTTCTCGTTTCCTTTTCTTGGAGAATGCCGACTTCACATTACGTAACCCACAGCCGTTCTTTTGGAACACATACTTCCGGTGTGTAACTTCGGAGTCCAAGTCGTCCTTGTCAAAAACAGTTTTTGCTCAGTGTATTAGTGTGTTTAAAATGCTCTCTCCTAAACTGAATGGTGACAAGTGTGCGCTAAAATATAAATCAGTGTGCATTAGCTAACGGTATACTGGGCAGCCGTGACGTGCGTCCGACTTTCATTCTACCAAAACATCTGAAAATGATAGCCTCCCTTATTTCTCAGTCTCGACGGTGAACTGGATGTTTGGATTCATACTGTGCATATGATCAAAGAAATGCTCAATAGCCTCTGCGCCGTGTGGTCACGTCATAAACGTGTCGTAAACATAACGATGAAATGAAGATGGACGACAGGGAGCCAAATTTAATGCACCATTCTGAAAATGATCCCTAAAGACGTAGCCTACTGCTGGAGACAACGGAGAACCCATAGACTTTTTGTCGGTCATTTCATAAAATTTACAGCCACACAAGATATACACTCCTGGAAATTGGAATAAGAACACCGTGAATTCATTGTCCCAGGAAGGGGAAACTTTATTGACACATTCCTGGGGTCAGATACATCACATGATCATACTGACAGAACCACAGGCACATAGACACAGGCAACAGAGCATGAACAATGTCGGCACTAGTACAGTGTATATCCACCTTTCGCAGCAATGCAGGCTGCTATTCTCCCATGGAGACGATCGTAGAGATGCTGGATGTAGTCCTGTGGAACGGCTTGCCATGCCATTTCCACCTGGCGCCTCAGTTGGACCAGCGTTCGTGCTGGACGTGCAGACCGCGTGAGACGACGCTTCATCCAGTCCCAAACATGCTCAATGGGGGACAGATCCGGAGATCTTGCTGGCCAGGGTAGTTGACTTACACCTTCTAGAGCACGTTGGGTGGCACGGGATACATGCGGACGTGCATTGTCCTGTTGGAACAGCAAGTTCCCTTGCCGGTCTAGGAATGGTAGAACGATGGGTTCGATGACGGTTTGGATGTACCGTGCACTATTCAGTGTCCCCTCGACGATCACCAGTGGTGTACGGCCAGTGTAGGAGATCGCTCCCCACACCATGATGCCGGGTGTTGGCCCTGTGTGCCTCGGTCGTACGCAGTCCTGATTGTGGCGCTCACCTGCACGGCGCCAAACACGCATACGACCATCATTGGCACCAAGGCAGAAGCGACTCTCATCGCTGAAGACGACACGTCTCCATTCGTCCCTCCATTCACGCCTGTCGCGACACCACTGCAGGCGGGCTGCACGATGTTGGGGCGTGAGCGGCAGACGGCCTAACGGTGTGCGGGACCGTAGCCCAACTTCATGGAGACGGTTGCGAATGGTCCTCGCCGATACCCCAGGAGCAACAGTGTCCCTAATTTGCTGGGAAGTGGCGGTGCGGTCCCCTACGGCACTGCGTAGGATCCTACGGTCTTGGCGTGCATCCGTGCGTCGCTGCGGTCCGGTCCCAGGTCGACGGGCACGTGCACCTTCCGCCGACCACTGGCGACAACATCGATGTACTGTGGAGACCTCACGCCCCACGTGTTGAGCAATTCGGCGGTACGTCCACCCGGCCTCCCGCATGCCCACTATACGCCCTCGCTCAAAGTCCGTCAACTGCACATACGGTTCACGTCCACGCTGTCGCGGCATGCTACCAGTGTTAAAGACTGCGATGGAGCTCCGTATGCCACGGCAAACTGGCTGACACTGACGGCGGCGGTGCACAAATGCTGCGCAGCTAGCGCCATTCGACGGCCAACACCGCGGTTCCTGGTGTGTCCGCTGTGCCGTGCGTGTGATCATTGCTTGTACAGCCCTCTCGCAGTGTCCGGAGCAAGTATGGTGGGTCTGACACACCGGTGTCAATGTGTTCTTTTTTCCATTTCCAGGAGTGTATGTGGTCGTCATAACATGTGTGAACTACTTTATCGTTTCAGAAGGAAAATGCTCTGCCAATAGTTTCAGTGTGTCCTCCACAGGAACTTCAAACATTTAGTCCACATCCAGGCTAATTAAAATATAGTTTTGGCCAAGTCTTGTCTGTTGAATTTTTTCAGGGAGCATCTGAGGGTTTTTGATGTGATGTTCACAGTGACCTGCTATAGGAGCAATCGACTTAGTTAAATATTTGGCCAGCTTGTAGGTAGGAGAACCAATCTAACAATTGGCCTCAGTGGAATACCTTCCTTGTAGACTTTAGGTATTCTGCACAGCCTTGGAGATCTGGGAGCTCGTGCTTTAATATTTTAAATGACATCCTTAGGTAGACCAGAATTCTTCAGAAACTCCATCCTTTTTCCGCTGTATGACACAGTAGGGCGCCCTTTTAGGCATTTGTACATGCTATCTTCCAACAGTGATTTCACTTTGCTGCGATATCCAGATGTGGTATTAAGAACAACCGTGGCACTTCCATTATTAGCTGGAAGTATCACAAGTTCATCTTTCCGCAGTTCACGGAGCCCCCCCCCCCTCTCTCTCTCTCTCTCTCTCTCCGTTCTGCTGCTGTTAGATTTGGGCGGCTTGGTTGAGGCTAAAATACGAGAGATCCCAAACCGCTTATTCCACCCCACTAATGAACTCCATGATCGATAAAGTACATCGTGTAAGAGCGAAGTCAAATCATTTATTAAGGGCTGAGATGGCTCCTTTGTCCATGGTCTTGTCCGACATGTTGATGATAGTGTTTGCCGTTCAATGGGATGATACCGATCTTTGTGTAGTTGCAAGTTGCTCAGATTTCTTTGTCTGTTTAGCTGTTGTATTGCTATGGTTAGCTCTTTGATTAACTGTTGTTGACATATCGACCCACTCCCTGTCGAGAGATGAGGGACTGTTACATAAGCAGCGTGCATTAGTATCCAGTTCGTACCTTATGCTGCTCCCTGTTAAGGAGAGTCTCGGCATCAGCATCCCTGTGATTTACGCGTTCCTTGTGAGTGCGGGCAATTACATCGGTCAGTTCATCCGCAGCATTTCCGACTGTTGTGCAGAACATCAGCCGCATATTAAAAATCGAGATCCGGGGAAATCTTCAGCTGCTGAACACAGCTTCACGAACAAACATAAAATACTGTTTGACGAAACAAAAGTTTTGTCCCAGGCTCCTACATACTGGGTCTTTGCAATTAAAAAAGCTGTAGACATAAGATTGCGTGGGAAAATCTACGTACATCAAGGACTATGAGTGCTCGTTCAATAGAAGAGATGTATTGCACACTAGTAAGATGAAAACGTGCTCTTAGCTCTTCAGGAATGTATTTTAGAGCCCATGTTTACTACACATTTTTTCTTGTTTTGGTCCATACTACCAACTCTGAAAGCTGACTACCGTACATTCTTAACAAGAACTGTACCGGTACATGTATTCCACTGTCAGAGTAATCAGAACTTTCGTTTCGTTCCTTTCCGGACCATGGACCTCTACCTCAAACTGACACATTTATCTGTCTCCATCATCCTTGAAAGTTTGTATCATCATCGCGGAATCACCTTGTATACTACAGGTGCCTATATAACTTTGACGCTCTGTAGCGTCATTAGTTGACGTTTCCGCACATGGGTTCCTATTAAAATTATTATGTACTCACTCCCCTATACAAGTCCTAGAAGGCTGTAACGGGAATTTCTGAACACCATGTTTCAGACCACAGAAGCAGCAGTTTTGACATACAGTTGCTCCTGACGAAGACGATGGAGGTAATCGTCCTGAGTTCGAGGTCTTACCCTGAACTGACGCGGCAACAAGTCCGAGAATATTTCATCAACAGAGCCGTCGCGAAAGACTTTGTTCTCAGTTTGTGATACTGTGATAGGATAAGATATGAAGCATATTATTTTTGCAGAATGAGAATTTCACTCCGCTGCAGAGTGAAAATCTCATTCTGGAAACATCCCCCAGGCTGTGGCTAAGCCATGTCTCCGCAATATCCTTTCTTTCAGGAGTGCTTGTTCTGCAAGGTTCGCAGGAGAGCTTCTGTAAAGTTTGGAAGGTAGGAGACGAGGTACTGGCAGAAGTAATGCTGTGAGTACGGGGCGTGAGTCGTGCTTCGGTAGTTCAGTTGGAATACCCATCTGGCAGCTCGGATACCCCATATAGCGCAGATTCTGCCCATCACTGCGACAATGGCGGCCAGGTTACAGGCGGCATTCGGCTATTTCATTTGTTCTGGACACATCTTCAAAGTCCAGTATGAAGCTCTCACCTTACCGAAGCGGGACGGTGGCCTCGATCTGGTTAATGTGAGAGCCAGGACAACGGCACTTTACACCAATACTATGCTCCGGTTATGGAAAAGCCAAAATGCTAGTTTTACTGGAATGTTGACCACCGAGCTCGCGCCTGTTTCGAGACGCCCACCGACGTCTTTGGCACACATCCCACCTCCGATGTCACATATCGGCCGTTTCTTTTTGGAGTACAGCTACATATGCACCGAGCTCCCCAGGACCAGGAAGACGACCACCCGCGACGTCTACCGCCTTCTTCGAAAGTCTCCACCCCGCAACCCCGTCGAAACACGTCACCCTCAGGTTTCATGGCCTACAGTTTGGAAAACGATCCACCAACCATATCACACCACTGACACCACCTCTATGTGGCACCTTCTCGTCAACGGCAAGTATACTACAAGAGAGAAACTGCATCGCATCGCACTGGTGGACTCACCCCTGTGCCTCAAGTGCAATGTCGAAGATACAGATTTACATCGTTTTGAGTGTGGGCCAGCAGCAGCTGTCTGGACCCTCGTACAGAAGATTGTGGCTTTCTACCTCCGAGCACCACCACATCACGTTTCTCCCACTATGATGATATATCCCGACACGACCTACTTTCCATCGGCTAAGTGGCACGCCATCACACGGATCAGTGGCATGGCTGTCGACTACCTCTTCCGAGACGACATCGTCGATCCGGAGGACTTTTGGACACGCCTCCAAGTGCATCACCACACCCTTCGCCGGCATCGACACTATAGGGCCACTTTCGCGAACTATTTACAGAGCATTTTCACCGACCCGCCTCAAAGCTGGAATCTCAACGAACCGTGCCAGCCAAGGCTGGACGATCCCACGTTCCCCTTCAATGGTCAATGATAGAATGCATTTTGCTCTGCTGGCGCGCCAAAGTGGAGCATGGCGCGGGAAGTATTCCTATTTTATTTCAGTTCTCTTTTCTCCTCCTCTTCTAAGTTTTTTTTTGTCCTTACACATGTTTATCCCTTTCACACATAGATCTCTATCTGCAGCCTATTTGTTTTCTTTCTCATGTGCTAAAAAAAAAAAAAAAAAAAAAAAAATGCTGCTGATGGTGAGATTGTACACTCATTTATGTTACCAAAAAACATACAAATACAAAAGAAGGCCGTTGTGGAAATACAGCTACCTTTTATGTTTTACGTTTTCAAAGGATATTGTGTTATTTATGAAGAACGTAGTCTTTTATTTTCATACCCAAGAGGTTTTTATTTGTTTTCTTAAAAACAATTAGTAGAGCACTTTAAAAAAAAAAAAAAAAAGTTGGTAGAGCACTTGCCCGCGGAAGGCAAAGGTCCCGAGTTCGAGTCTCGGTCGGGCACACAGTTTTAATCTGCCAGGAAGTTGCATATTATATTTGGTTTGCCATGTCAGAAGCCGGCCGTTGTGGCCGAGCGGTTCTAGGCGCTTCAGTCCGGAACCGCGCGACTGCTACGGTCGCAGGTTCGATTCCTGCCTCGGGCATGGATGCGTGTGATGTCCTTAGGTTAGTTAGGTTTAAGTAGCTCTAGGGGACTGATGACCTCAGCTGTTAAGTCCCATAGTGCTCAGTGCCATTTGAACCATTTGAGCCATGTCATATTAAATAGTTAAACAAATACAGCACGCACTTTATAATAATTCTCTTGGCCAAGAAAATTTAAATGGAAACCAGATGCTTTCCGCACGCATGATGAGTTTCAGGTCATTCCTGTAGGATGTAAGTAAAATCTTTTTTTGTGACAAGAAGAGAATATGACAGCAGTCCAAATGTTATGATGAAAGTTTCGTTGACTGAAGCAACTATTTACTTATACTTACGATTTTAGGTACCACCTATCTAGTAAAATGGTGATTTTATATATTTTTAGTTGAACCTGAAAATGGTACTTCCTATCGAAAATAGACGTAAAGAAAGCATTATTCAGTAAAGACAGGTAGAAAGACGAATTTCTTCATAGGTTATCCGTAATAATTCTCTGAATTTGCGTTATTCTTTTCCGCGGTTCAAGGAAAAATAGAAGCAGACTACAAGAAGTTACTGTCGCACTACAAGAGTAGCGTGACCACGTGTTTGGGCTTGAGCCAGTGTGTATTAATGCGCGCGCCGAGAGCCGGTGTCGCCGGCACATGCATCACGGCGGCGCCGCAGACAGCTGGATCGCTTTGGGACAGACGCGTGCGTGTGTGCCCCCGCTCCCCGCCGACCCTGCTTCCACGCCGCCAGCTCGCGGGTCGGGGGCCCTCCCCTAGCGTGCGGCTAAACAGCGCGTCGCTAATTCTTCCTAGCCATCGCACCGCCAGGCCATTCCGGCGTAGGCCGACCGTGATGCACTCTGCCCATAACAGCTGCCGGCGCTATTACGACCCGCATTTGGGTTACACCCAGTACGCGTATTAGGCGCGGATCCGCAGAGTGCACAAGAGCTCCGAGGCCCGGGAGGGGAGCGCGTTTCCTCACTGTTCGCCGAATGCGGCTGACGCAGCGGACTGGATCAAAACATCCACTAACGCAAGCTGCTGAAACTCTTCATTGATGACGCCCGTTCACGTGGTCCGCGCCATTGTTCTCCAATGAGCGAAACAGTCACCACACTTAGTCATATATACTTCTGACAGTACAACTACCAGGGCATTTGGCTTCGACCTCGCACAGAAATGAATTTATTATAATGAAAAATGATTTTGTGCATAAAAACTTCTGCTGCCTATACGATATTTTATAATATGTAATTAAAATATGATGACAAGTTTTGGTTGTGTATTACAGCCATTCTCCTACAATTACAAGCATAGATGTAAGTGAATATGCACTGAACACTACTAATAAATAACATTACGCAAAAACATGCATTTGTATTAACGAAAAACCAGACTAAGAAAAATATCGATGTTGAAAAGCCGGCCTAGGTGCTACAGTCTGGAACCGCGAGACCGCTACGGTCGCAGGTTCGAATCCTGCCTCGGGCATGGATGTGTGTGATGTCCTTAGGATAGTTAGGTTTAAGTAGTTCCAAGTTCTAGGGGACTGACGACCTCAGATGTTAAGTCCCATAGTGCTCAGAGCCATTTTTTGATTGCCCCTAGTGAAACCAACAGCAGAGGCATTTATATTCTTGCTAGTCACAAATATTTGGATGTTTATTTCCGAATATCTTACGATTTCCAAAGGCGTGGTTAGACAGGATTCTAAGATCGCTATTAATCGAGCGACACTAGTGGCACCCCATGTGATGTCACGAGTGACGATGCTAGCTGCCATAGGTATTATGAACCAGGCAACTGGTGGTGCCACTTTTAATAATAGCTCACCTCTCATCTGGAAATTAGTTCAAAGAATGACATTGTATCAAGAACTACATCTCCTCTCTTTTCTATTAGAAAAAAGAAAGTAAAAGCCATAAGGATAGGAAAATGACAACATACAATGTATCTGACAGTCCACTCCTTTTTACGTTTGTCAGACATCTGCAAACACACACTGTGAGTGCGTTAGCGTCGCTAGAATAAATGATTGGGGTTAGGCGTGGACCACTATTCTATGACAGAGCACATCAGTTTTTAGCTAAACACAATATGTTTGACATGACATTTACAGGACAGTTGTCAGTATGACACATTATGTACTGTTCAGCAGAAATAACGCTGAACACAATACATCAAATTTCAATGGTTCAAGTGGCTCTGAGCACTACGCGACCTAACTTCAGAGGTCATCAGTCGCCTAGAACTAAGAACTACTTAAACCTAACTAACCTAAGGACATCACACACATCCATGCCCGAGGCAGGATTCGAACCTGCGACCGTAGCGGTCGCTCGGTTCCAGGCACATCAAATTTAAGTAGGAGGTTCTCTACAAATATTTTTCTTACTTACACACCATGAAATTGGCCAATAATACGACAATCATCCGATTCCGGTTTTATATTCGATAAAATTTAGAATGACAATCAAGGAGGCTTGTTAGTTTTTGTGACAAGATGAGCAATAGATTACTCAAGGTTGCTCGAGTTCACAGAGGACCCAAGCTGGTAAACCAAGTTTACACCTTTGCCGGCGGCGCTTACCTTTTAGCTGCGATATGCTGTCGGCTGCATGGCTGCTCTCACCATCTGAAAATCTTATAAAAAGCTAATCAAAATCTTTATACATTTTATCAGCTGAAACTCTCCTATGTTTCTCGTTAGGCAAGAAAACAAGCACTCATCCCTAGCCTGGAAAATATGGCGATATACACGTGCATAGATGGAGCAGCGTGTATGCTTCAATGCCCTCACAGTTCTCGCAAGAACAATTGACTACGTGGCTGTTTAGTTTCTTCGCTATTGGAGCTCAATTACTCTTCAGCTAATTTCTAGATCAATGTCAGCTAAGCTGTTCTACACTTGATGCTAGATCAGAGGAGAGTCCCCGAATTTTTCAGTCTTGTGTCATTCGTAGCAAACTGTCCCCCACATGTGTCCTGTATTGCTTCATGTCATGGCCTTTTCAGGCATATGGGTGTGTTCCTTTCATCTTGTGGAAATTACCTCTGCCAATCGTAAAGTGCCTAACTTTAAATTGCGTCGCAACATCGCTCCTTTTTCTCCTGCTGAATTTATTTCAGCCAGTCGGTCAATTTGTGCCCACTCCTGATGCCTAAAACTTACACGAGTACGTCATGAACATACCACAGGCATTTCACGTGATCAATGGCGTTGTTGATGTGTTTGTGTCCATCTGGAAATTCCCCAACACAGTTTTCTAAAGAAATTCTCCGTCGCAAGCACCGCTGCGCCACTACCTGCTCCCCTCGATGTATAGCCCAGTGTGTTCGTTGTCCCTCTCACCATGGGTCACCAACGCGTTTTAGAAGCATTCCATTGTACTTGGGCCGTGATGGGACAACTCACATCTGCCCCCCAAACTAAAATGTTTCCTCCAGCAGCTTTTTTCACCTTTTGTTCATTGACATGCAGGATTTGGGTTCGGTGTGTTACTGCCAATGAATTGAGTGTCTTTCCTTTACATTACACAGTGTACATTTTTAGGCAAATTTGCTCATTATTGTCGAAGTATGTCAGATGACATATTTATCTACTCATTACAACGTATAAAATCTCATGTACGGTGCGAAATTGGCATTCATTCAATCTGCCACCTTCCATGTATATTGTTCGAATGACACCAGGACTGTATTACACACTGTCTAACGATCTAAGTTCAGACGACTGTAAATATTTCAATTATCTTCGACTGTGGAAACCGTCCTATTGTGAGTTGCTTGGCTATACGTAACGAAGAGATAGATGCCTGTTGTTCACGCAGTGTGGCGCTCGTAATCACGGAAAATGTTAAAAAGAAACGGGCGAAAAATAACACTGTAATTCGAAGGGGAGAACCGCACTGAGTCGATTGTGTAGTCCATGTTCGTGCTTACACAAACATGACTAATAATGCTCGTGATACGTCTGGCTTATGCACTGTTGTCTGCGCTGCGTATTTGTATCCAAGAATCAACTGACACGAAGAAATACGTAAAAACAAGTACCGAACTCTTCGCTCACAGGTTTCTCTCCGAATTCTGGAACCAAGAAATCAATTCCTCTGTTTTTTCAAAGCTGTAAGGTGTCACGCAAATCCAACACCTTCCATGAAAACCCTGACATGATAGCAAATCCGGCAGTATGTGACATAGCTCCGAATAAATCCTGACATTAAATTAACCAAAGTAATACGATCAACGAGTGAGCAAATGGAATACCACAGACTTAACACAAGAACGCCTAAATGCATGTCATACCTTCCCACCGTGAAACAGACGCAGTTCCCAGGGAAGAAACGAGAAAAGAAGCCTAGAGCAGAGTCGTGTAGGCTAGGAGGCCCTACGATAAGGGACGAACACCCACGTTGCCAGCCGACCGCCAGGACCACCCCCCAGCCGATGTTAAAAGATAGAGCCCTCCAGAAGAACAGTATAGATCTTACGATAACACTATCGCTTCTTAAACACCGACAAGGTAATGCACGCACGCGGTGCCGCCATAAGGCTTCACTCAGAACTGCAGAAGTCTCATCTGTTACATCCCCTTTTTACGTACTACTAGTGTCGATCGTCAATTAAACTTCGTGGTATTCACATTTGCTACTATAAGTTAAAATCTGAAACGCAATGATTTTTCTGTTATATAATTATTGAGAAGCCACATCAGCCACTGTAATTTACGACAAGTTAAATAAGTAATTAAAGATAATTGAGGGTCACTGTAAACTATTTTGATAGTTTTCTCTTTTATGAAACTTAACTTAAATCAAGATTATAGATGTGATATGGCATAGGTCAGCCTTCGATCCATTGTAGAATTTGGAAACCCGTTCAGGGAATATTCGTTCACATTTTTGTTGAACGCAGTTGGTTTTTATCATCCTGTATTAAAATATTTCCTTTTATCAATAGTGCAATTTATAAACAATGTTTTGTGAGTGGAATAAAAATTTCAATGGTAAACTTAAAAAACATATGTGTAAAAGTCACACTACTGCTATTAAAGAGCACGCTGATGCACGAAACTGAAGTAAACTTCCACAAAGTAGAACTGATATGTCCAAACAATTTATCAAACCGTTACTAAGAGGAGAACTTCAAAGTAACTAGTTATCAATAAATATTCCCATATCCTGCCCAGAGAAGAACCAAGAATCAAGTAAGAAGCATAGAAAAATCAGGAAGAACAGAAGTTGAAGATTCGCAAGACTGAGACCAAGAAAGAAGATGGGTGAAGAATAGACGACATACCTTCCCAAATCCCTATCCTACTGTAAACTAGTCGTCTGCGAAGTATTACAACGAAAAACGACCGCTTTCAGCGACACATAACGATGAACTTCACGTGTACAAGGCCAGTAAACCACGAAATTCTGCACTCACAGCTCCATTCCATTATGGGACCTCCACAACAGCAACACACAGTTGCAAAACCAACAAGGAATGACGAAAGAGGCTGTACATCAAATACTTGCCCACATCCATCTCGCTCAAGACCATCAACTTCGTGCAAAAACATTCGTCAACTTCATGCATAAACATTCATAGGATAATGAAAATGTGTGAAAGCATGTGATGTAGGAATTGTGCAGAAGACGCATGTGAAAAACTCAATAAGTAAACTACACAAGACAGCTAGTAAATTGCAAAATAACGGTCATTGACTATGGACTTAAGTAAAAAATAGACTATCGATAAAAATAAGTCATTAGTTCTGAAGTGGACAGTATATAAAGAACAAAAGTAAGGCATAATAAACACTAAAACTATATGCCACTTATTTTCTCCTCATAAAAATAAAAGAATAACCATATTTTACTTATTTTCTCCTTATAAAAACAAAAAATAAAAAATTATCTTGATGGATGTTTTCCCTTTTTTTAACATTTGTACCATTTGTTAGGATAATATCTCAATACTTGTGTATGTATATTTCTTTGTCAAACCAATTCTTGGAAATAATTCTTATTTGTTAGTGTAACAATGTTGAAATGAGTGTCTAGAAATAAAAACATTTTACTTGTACATGATATTTAGAAAACGTGTAGGGAATAGATTTTACTAAATCACTACATTTATAAAAAATATATATTTCTAAGAAAATCGATGTGAAAGACTCCTCGCTTTCGATAACAAACTTCTTAAAAAACAAACTTCACACTTAAATAAAGAAAGAAAATAATTGAAAAATTAATAATGATAATAGCAGAAAAATATTCTTCTCTTGTCAATATAAACATATTTTTGAGAATAATGTGGAATAATATAAAAATATAAATTAGTAATAGAAAGTAGCATAGAACTAGAATAATGTGGCTGAACAGTAGGCAACAAAATTTAGATAAAGGAATAATTTTTGACTGACTTAGGCAACGATTCAATCATTGCCTAACTTCAGTGCAAAAATTAAGTTCGAAGGGTGGTGATATGTAAGGTGTCAGGCAAATCCAACCTTCCATGAAAACCCTGACATGATAGCAAATCCGGCAGTATGTCACATAGCTCCGAATAAATCCTGACATTAAATTAACCAAAGTAATACGATCAACGAGTGAGCAAATGGAATACCACAGACTAACACAAGAACACCTAAATGCATGTCATACCTTGCCACCGTGAAACAGACTCAGTTCCGAGGGAAGAAACGAGAAGAGAAGCCGAGAGCAGAGTCGTGTAGGCTAGGAGGCCCTACGATGAGGGACAGACACCCACGTCGCCAGCGACTGCCAGGACCACCCCCCAGCCGATGTTAAAAGATAGAGCGCTCCAGAATAACAGTATCGATCTTACGATAACACTAAAACGACCACACCAGCTGAAAGTTTTAGGGTGAGACTATACGCATCTCTGTTACAGTGCACACGTTAAAAACATAGCCCCACCATTAAAAGTATAACGTTTCTCATTTGATAGACAGAATTTTTTTAGGCGGAGCTTAAGGTTAACATTGAGACCCTGATTGGTCAGTTGAAAACACAGCCAGATACCTTTTTTTAAACCAACTTTGGTAAGTTGTAGTAAGGAGAAGTTAGGACAGAGTTGCTTCCGAGACGGCGAGGTGCATGGAGCTACGCCATCCGCCGCCCCCTGACGCTGCCTAAACACCGACAAGGTAATGAACGCACACAGTGCCGCCATAAGGCTTCACTCAGAACTGCAGAACTCTCATCTATGACATACCCTTCTTACGTAATACTAGTGTCGATCATCAATTAAACTTCGTGGTATTCACATTTGCTACTATAAGTTAAAATCTGAAATGCAACGATTTTTCAGTTATATAATCATTGAGAAGCCACATCAGCCACTGTAATTTACGACAAGTTAAATAAGTAATTAAAGATAATTGAGGGTCACTATAGACCATTTTGATAGTTTTCTCTTTTATGAAACTTAAATTAAATCAAGATTATAGATGTGATATGGCATAGGTCAGCCTTCGATCCATTGTAGGACTTGGAAACCCATTCAGGGAATATTCGTTCACATTTTTGTTGAACACAGTTGGTTTTTATCATCCTGTATTAAAATATTTCCTTTTATCAATAGTGCAATTTATAAACAATGTTTTGTGAGTAGGATAAAAATTCCAATGGTAAACTTAACTACTGTTTCGACGCTATTTTACCAGCTAACTAAAAATAGGAAAGCCTTGAACCCCTTCCACTAAATTTAGTTAGTATTAAGATTCTTTTATAGGAAGTGCAGTGGAGCTGACGCTGAAATCATTAAGTATTTGATTATACCATCGCTAGTCTCACTGACCTCTTCTGGACTCTACATGTCATGTGTGGTCTGGCGTCTCCTTACCAGCAACAGGTCCCAGGTTCAAACTAGTCAATTCCCTAAAAAACACGCTCAGAGCGTCGTTGCGCGAAAGTGGTAGGGAGACACGACTTAGAACAAACAGACACCACGCAGAATGTTAGAAAGCATGCTTCTGTCATGGCATCCCAGATTGCAGGCCAGTCTCAGAAATTAGGTCTTATACGTTTATTATACTTTCGAACCGTTTATTCATTTCTCTCACATCTCGATTCACCTTAATTTGGCTTTTCCATATTTATTGGCTTATTAAAAAATAACTATGTTGTAATGCACTGCAACAAATACTATGTTCCCTGTAATACAGCGACAATTATCACTCGAGTGATGTATCGCACGCATGTGCGGGTTCATCGTGTAAGAAGTGGCGCCACTAGTGACCAACGACTAATGGGCTCCATGTACCAATGCCACGTGACAGCCTTGGGCGGCTGCAAGTGAACAAAGCTGTTTAACAGTGCCCAGCAGCTAGTGGATCGGTAGCGCTGCTAGTTGCCATCGGCTAACAGGCTCCCGCTACTGCCCCGACGGAACCTCCACTGCTCCGGTGCGACAGGCGCAAGATTTATTGTCTCGTATGCTCGCACTGCATCTGTTTTCGTGTCTTCTCCTCGTTTAGAAATCGAGGAAAACAGACGACTACCACGAGGAGATGAACCACGATTGTTTTCTGAAGTAATTTAAGTGGCAACTACTGAAAAACTTAAATCGGCCGTCTGTCGTTGCAGTTGATAATGCCGCATACCATTCAATCATTAAAGATAAAGCTCCAACGATGGCAACGAAAACAGACACAATTCATCGAATCCTCTGGCAGCTAGGGCACAGCTGAAGTTGCTGCGAGAGCAGTTGCCATGTCGAAGGAAGCCGCAATTGGGGTCGGGGGGGGGGGGGGGGGGGGACGACGACTCTGGTCGGACGTACTATGGTACAAAACTGGTTGGTCGGAAGCTCCACGGTACCAGCGGTACGTACAAAAGGGTACAGACTCCATTCGAAGAGGATCAACGCTGCAAAAACCAATGCTGAATTGTAGGAAGAGGGTGGAACAATACACCGTCACACAATACCCGGATCAGAATAACTAAGTGATTGAGAGCGAGGTACAGTCGTGCGTGGAAGGGGACGATGCTGTCGGTTTGCTGATGCGTCCACGCACATTACGGCTGTAGCAGCAACAACTGTGCGATTCCTTACCAGCCTACCTGCTCACGCCTCCTTTTAATGTGAGGTATTGAATTCGCTTTACAAAGCCGTTGCATACTTGTAGCTTATTAAACGCACTCCCGTGTGTAAAATGATGCTGTATTGCTATTATTTGTATATCTCAACATAAACAATAGGAAGAGCATTTTTTATATTAATAATGAGAAAGGACACGTTCTATTTCGCATTGGATACGTAAGGGGTGTTAAAATGTATCGGAATCGTTCATGTAAATACAATAACTAATATTAAAATAATATATAAACTGCGTTGAACTTGTCAATCACTGTAGCGTGCATGCAGTGTCATACTTGTGAAGAAGAGTATTCCATTGTAAAGAGATGAGATTTATTGTGCAACTGCTGCACACACCATTCGGTCAAAAATACGAAATACAAACACAAAAATAAAGACGAATTAAGGCAGAGAGTAAATGCCACTTCGTTCAGAATCACTTACTTCCTTGTCACTGGACAGGCCGCTGTGACGCAACTACACTCCTGGAAATTGAAATAAGAACACCGTGAATTCATTGTCCCAGGAAGGGGAAACTTTATTGACACATTCCTGGGGTCAGATACATCACATGATCACACTGACAGAACCACAGGCACATAGACACAGGCAACAGAGCATGCACAATGTCGGCACTAGTACAGTGTATATCCACCTTTCGCAGCAATGCAGGCTGTTATTCTCCCATGGAGACGATCGTAGAGATGCTGGATGTAGTCCTGTGGAACGGCTTGCCATGCCATTTCCACCTGGCGCCTCAGTTGGACCAGCGTTCGTACTGGACGTGCAGACCGCGTGAGACGACGCTTCATCCAGTCCCAAACATGCTCAATGGGGGACAGATCCGGAGATCTTGCTGGCCAGGGTAGTTGACTTACACCTTCTAGAGCACGTTGGGTGGCACGGGATACATGCGGACGTGCATTGTCCTGTTGGAACAGCAAGTTCCCTTGCCGGTCTAGGAATGGTAGAACGATGGGTTCGATGACGGTTTGGATGTACCGTGCACTATTCAGTGTCCCCTCGACGATCACCAGTGGTGTACGGCCAGTGTAGGAGATCGCTCCCCACACCATGATGCCGGGTGTTGGCCCTGTGTGCCTCGGTCGTATGCAGTCCTGATTGTGGCGCTCACCTGCACGGCGCCAAACACGCATACGACCATCATTGGCACCAAGGCAGAAGCGACTCTCATCGCTGAAGACGACACGTCTCCATTCGTCCCTCCATTCACGCCTGTCGCGACACCACTGGAGGCGGGCTGCACGATGTTGGGGCGTGAGCAGAAGACGGCCTAACGGTGTGCGGGACCGTAGCCCAGCTTCATGGAGACGGTTGCGAATGGTCCTCGCCGATACCCCAGGAGCGACAGTGTCCCAAATTTGCTGGGAAGTGGCGGTGCGGTCCCCTACGGCACTGCGTAGGATCCTACGGTCTTGGCGTGCATCCGTGCGTCGCTGCGGTCCGGTCCCAGGTCGACGGGCACGTGCACCTTCCGCCGACCACTGGCGACAACATCGATGTACAGTGGAGACCTCACGCCCCACGTGTTGAGCAATTCGGCGGTACGTCCACCCGGCCTCCCGCATGCCCACTATACGCCCTCGCTCAAAGCCCGTCAACTGCACATACGGTTCACGTCCACGCTGTCGCGGCATGCTACCAGTGTTAAAGACTGCGATGGAGCTCCGTATGCCACGGCAAACTGGCTGACACTGACGGCGGCGGTGCACAAATGCTGCGCAGCTAGCGCCACTCGGCGGCCAACACCGCGGTTCCTGGTGTGTCCGCTGTGCCGTGCGTGTGATCATTTCTTGGACAGCCCTCTCGCAGTGTCCGGAGCAAGTTTGGTGGGTCTGACACACCGGTGTCAAAGTGTTCTTTTTTCCATTTCCAGGGGTGTATTCTAAGCGCTTCAGTCCGGAACCGCGCTGCTGCTACGGTCGCTGGTTCGAATCCTGTCTCGGGCATGGATGTGTGTTATGTCCTTAGGCTAGTCAGGTTTAAGTAGTTCTAAGTCTAGGGAACTGATGACCTCAGATGTTAGTGCTTAGAGCCATTTGAACCTTAACACTGCCATTATGTGAGCTCTGGTCCATAGATGAACCACTGGAATTGCCCAAGGATGAACTAACTTTTCTATATTACTCTGGACACTCACTTCACTTTTCCATGCTTCTTTAACAACCGTTTCTGTGTGGCGTACATTTCTCCTCATCTCTGGTGTTATTAGTGCCAGTGCTTCCTCCAAGAGCCTTTGAATTTCTGCCACGTAATTTTTAATGCCTGCCCAAAGCATTTCGACGGCGCTAAAGTGGAAGTGGTATAGTGAGATCCTAAGAACCCTGTGGCCATGTTCTTTATCTACCTCATCCACAACATACTTCTGAAACTGTGGCTTACTTTTTTTCAATTTTAATGAGCTCTGCCTTACATCAATGGTCCTGAATTTTCATTTTGTGGCATTCAACAATGTCGGCTGTTTTCGTTGCCATCCCTGGAGCTTTATCTTTAATAACTGAATGGTATGGGGCATTATCCATTGAACGACAGATATCTGACTTAAGTTTTCCAGTATTTGCCCATTGAACCACTTCAGAAAGTTATAGTGGTTCATCTCCTCGTGGTGGTCCTTTGTTTTCCTCGATTTGTAAAGGAGGAGGTAGGTACGAAACTAGATACAGTTCCAGCAAACGAGACATTTCTTGCGCCCTTTACCTCCGGAACAGTAGTAAGAGCTTCCACATATGTTCTCACCTGTCCAGTCTATTCTCACAGAATGACCAGCGTCTCTCCAGGTTTCGTCGAGCCACGCAATGTCTTCAAACGCCACTTTAACGATAATTGTGAGAAATCGCCAACGCCACGCTACGATTAATTTTTTTATACCGAAAACCGAGGGCTCTGTTCTGTCCTCTCATTCCGGGGTGTCCATAGTTTGGATGAACCAGATTCTTCTCCTTCTGCTCTGTATTTATAATTACATATTTTGATGACCGTATTTTTATTTATCCTCAAGGCGACTGCAGTTCCTTCGACTACGTTCGTTAGAGGCAACGCAGTTGCACCATTGTCTCTCTCTTTCTCGAAATATTCTCGCACTGAGCACATAAACTCACGTGTCTGACCGCGGAAAATATGAGAAGATCGCTGAAGTTTCCGTTTAGCAGCCAAACTTTTTGCACCCTTCCACTACACGCTTTAGACATTCTGTAGCGCAAAATAAACTCACCGCTCAGAGAAATAAAAGCACACTACGAAACAGACCACAACGGTTTACATCGCCGGCCGCAAGCATCGTTTAATACTGGCTACAGTAGCCGCTATCTCCAGTAGCAAAGCGATTTGACAGCGGTGAACGGAACAGGAAGTGCGGCCAAACGCGTTCTATGATTGGCTGTTGCTGTTGTAGCAAGCCTGTGAACAGCTAGACGTCAATTCGGGTATAGCTCCGTGGCGCTGACGCTTCCAGGGTAGTCCAACTAGTTTGAATGACGAAGAATGAAGTGGCAGACCATCTCTGTGTGAAGAAACTGGTATCACAAGAGAAGTGGACATCGAGGTGCTCGGAGACCGCCGTATGACATTTGAAGCGGTAGTAGGAGAAAGTGAAATTCTATCAGTTTTCAACCACTAGGACGACATTTTGAATAAGTGAAAGTTCCCGGACCATTATTAGATTTTGTTATTGCTAACACAGCTTCATACGCAAAATAAGATGCCATTACTGTAACACATTTCGCATCAAGCTGATTTATTAAAAACGGGCTGGATCCATCAGCTATTATTTCCGTTAACAATACAAGCATACCTCATTGAAGATCTTGAGCATTTTAGTAGTCTTGATTGCAATAAATTATAAAAACACAATTTTAACTTTATTCTTTTATTGTGATCAAATAAAATCACAATTGTAAATAAAAATTTTAAGAAATAAATATATCTCCTTACAAATTAAATGAAGTTATTCACAGAACATTTACTTCGGAATAGGATTTACGATATTGGCACAATAAATATTGAAAGAGATGCTTTAAACATGCTGACGACATCGCACCGCTCTTTATTTAATCCCAAACAGTGCTGAATTTGTTTGTTCTTTCATTGAGAGCAACACAACTTCACCCTAAAGTATAAAGTACACATTACAGTGCTTATTTTTTGTACAATACTGTTCAAAATATCAAACATCAATAAGTCCCACTGTTTGCGTCAATAATGAGAGCCCTTAACAATGTCTTGCTGCCGATTACTGCAAAGGCGTAGCAAACATAACAAATGCTTAATAATACTCGTTACATTTTCGTTGGTTTGGATAACTTGGCATAACGAGGATAGTTTCATCTAGTGGCCGTAAACAAAAGACCCAGTACCAGGGGAAATTACATCTTCTGGATCTACTGCTCATCAAAGACCAAGCACAATTTCTTCATGATTTTCTTCCAGCCTTTCCTATCCGCCTTTTCTTTTATCCTTCATCCAGCCTGTCATGAAACGGTAGCCCCAAGGAAACGCTGTCACGGGGATAACGTTAGACTGTCGTACCTTAATTACGGCACTGAGTCTGATTTGTGCAAGTCGAAATGGGAAAAAATTGTATTAAATGGTGAAGGTACATTATACCCTAAGCGGCTCCAAATGAATGGAATAAACAGCAGGGCCTGTGCTACAGTTCTAGACATTAGTGGTGACTAGAGCGAAATTTTTCAATCTGCAGCGGAGTGTGCGCTGTTATGAAACTTCCTGGCGGATTAAAAAGGTCCCGAGTTCGAGTCTCGGTCCGGCACACAGTTTTAATCTGGCAGGAAATTTCATCAGTGGTGACTGGTTATTATGTGCTAATGTACTACAGCACACTGTAAATATCGCATTAAAATTATATCATTTTTCTTGGAATGTGAGCCAGAAATCACACCAATATAATGCCATATCTCTTTGAATGTGTACTATGTTGCGAATAAAACGAACGAAAATATGTTTTGGAGCGTCCTCTCTGCAATAACGACAAACCAGTGTCGAGCGGTGAAATGATGGTCAGCCGGGTTGCGATCAACACAGAGAAGGGAAGCAGCTCTTCGTTTTCCACTGCGCATGCTCTGATGTGATGTCGTCCCTTACAGAGCTATGAGTACTACGTTGCTCCCAGCATCAAGTCAGTAATTTTCTTAGCAAGTGCGTGTTCCGTTTCGTGCAAGAGTAGAGTATGAGGGATTGGTCAGGAGCAGTTGACATGATGACGCCATCGCCATGTGGTCAAACACAATAGACTATTACTCGGCGCAGGTCCGATTTTCGCTGCTACCATCACTTTGCTATTTTCCATTTCGTCTTAGTCCTCACGATGTTAAACTCGTAAAATTTATTATGTATTTAAACAGTTCGGTTCGCATATGAAAATTAATATACCCAATTTAGTTACCAAGCGATTATACAAGGACTTTTAGCGTGAAGCTTTTTTTGTAGATGAACTGTATATGATCTAATAAAGAGGCCCATTTCCGGTGGATCTTTGAAGAAGAAAGTAAGATTTAAATAATTAGATAGATCTACTCCATATGTAAGTCTAACGATGGAGGGCGTGGGACGAAGCTCACAGATTTGGTGAAATTTGACTAGCACTTTATGTACACGGTTGCCCAGTGGTCAAGCACACTAATAAGCAGTCTGTTAGCTTAGGTTCGAGTCTCATTTCTTTTTTGCCACGGTATTTAATTCCTCACAATGTTGAACGATTAATTATAAAATTTAAATAGATTTAAACAATTTAATTTCCATATATAAAACTAATATATTCAGTTCAGTTATGATTACTACCCTTGAAGTCGAAAGGCTGTAGACCACTCCATTGCAGCCCACTTGTAAAATTTTGAGACAGCCGCCACCGCTAAACATTTAAGAATGTAAAACACATTACATATGATTTTGTGTGCAGCAGATATGTAGACGTAAAGTAGTCCTCAATGTCGGAACAACCACTGATCTGAAACTAAAAAGAAAACGAAAACTTATGATGAAACGTGAGTAAAGAAACTCTTGCAGTCCGGCCCTGGAGGACAGCTATAGTCATTTCTGTGGTTGTTGATGACTATTGGGGACGGCCGTTATCGCTGAAACAACCGCTTTTTGCTTACAAAGTGTTTTTTTCGCGTCATCTCAGTTTAAACCGACTGTTAAAAACGCTCAATAACACAGGTTTCTGAAGTATCCTGTTTTCGGTGTTTTATTCGTGTTATTATCGGCAATAAACTTAGGAATCGAACGAATATTGAAAAATTTTGACACTCTCAGTTCAAGTTCGTCGCTATTCTCGAAAAGCAGTAAATGGTCGAATACTAGAAAAAATCAGCAGTATTGTCGCATTGATTATAATTCTTTGAAACTTTGCTCAAATATCATGTTGTAGTCAGAGATCACATTTGTCTTTGGGCGTCACAAATAGTCAGTGCTAAAGAATGAAAACTGAGGTTGAAGAAGTCTATTTTAGAGGTTAGTTTGTCCGTTTTCAAGGGCTGCAAGCAGATAAAGGAATATTACGTAGACACCGGCAGCAGATCAGTTACTTTCTATTCTTATTGTGCACTATGAATGAATATTTGGTAAATTTTTTACTTATTAGTGTTACCATAATCTCTTCTTTTATTATTTCACAAAAATGGCAGTCAAATCTTTAATCTTTTAAAGCAAATGAGGCATTTTCTTCGTTGTTGAGTCAATTCGTAAAAATATTTCCATACTGAGGGTTGGTGCCATTCTGAAATACAACGGATATCGGGCGACGACAGCGAGAAACTACCGTAGCGACAAGGTGGGTCCATTCTTGCACACTGTACTTACGCGGGCAACGGCCTTGCCGCAGTGGATACACCGGTTCCCGTCAGATCGCCGCCACTTGGATGGGTGACCATCGGGCCGCCATGCGGTGTTGCCATTTTTCGGGGTGCACTCGGCCTCGTGATGTCAATTGAGGAGCTACTCGACCGAATAGTAGCGGCTCCGGTCAAAGAAAATCATCATAACGACTGGGAGAGCTGTGTGCTGACCACATGCCCATCCTATCCGCATCCTCATCTGAAGATGACACGGCGGTCGGATGGTCCCGATGCGCCACTTGTGGCCTGAAGACGGAGTGCTGCTCCACTTACGCGCATGCCTTAAGCCACGACATACGAAAGCAGATACGTCGTTGTCTCAGCAATGCCGTACCAATTCTAATGCTATGCGTCTGTTGCACGTTTGTGTCGGTATTGTTATTAAAACAGCAGTTATCGCTTTTCCTATTTTCTGTAACAACACAGCATTTCAGACTAACTCAACTTTCAAGTGTAAAAATCACTGTTGCTATGGTTTATTGATATTTCGGTTTTTTTACTCCATAGTTAGTAGAAGTGGAAAACCGTCTATGCCAAACTAAATTACCGGTATTGGTTTTAACCGGTCGGTTTTTTCCCATTCCTAATGGCTATCCGAAGTACATACCACGAAAGCCGAATGCCGTCAGTAAGTAGCATTATCTGTTCTTTACTAGAGAGCCGGTATAGGGAGAGAGTGGCCAACTGGACGATACGGCAGCCATTTTTCTGCCAAAATGCGGGCGGGACTTTTGAATGGCCAGTAGTGGAATACACACACACCGAATCAAAAGCACAAGACAATATGGTGAAATCATTCGTTAAATGCCTTTGTTTATAAGAATAATGTGTTATAATAATTTTCACACAGCCAATTTACAGGTCTGTTTCCAAATTTAACTATGTATATTGCAAGTTGTTTTATATGTAGTAAAAAGCAAAAACGACTTGCTTCGCATAGGTAATAGTACTTGGTTGGTTTCCACAAGGCTCCTGTTTGATTTATGTCAGCCCTGTTGACTGCGACTGCCCACTGCTTTCGTTTTTCTTCATTGCGTGGAAATGCTAACATGCGGAATCCACCTTCGCATCCATTGGAACAACCAAATGCAGCACAATCTGGCATCGTTTACGAACGTCTGCAGAACGAATTACAGATGTCAAAAACAATACTGTACAATTACTAACGTGTCTACTTCAAATATGTACGCCTCCCGACTTCATCACAAAACGCTTCATTATTTCAACTCGTATTTAAGATCGCAAACGCTAATTACGTACTAAAAACGATATACAACTAAATCGAACATGCATGCACAACGCATAACAAGTCTCTCAATAATTCAAATACCTTTTAATCGTTTCCAAAAGTCATCTGAACTTCAATTCAACTCAAAAGCACGGCGAACATAGGAAGCGCGAGAGACGTTTGGCGCCATTTTTCTGCCAAAGCTAATGAACCAATCACGGGCAACTTCACCTATGGCCACTCTCTTCCTATACAGGCTCTCATTTCTTTACCATGCGACCTTCCATTGTTTTTCCTAACCCCCGCCAGTTGCGGTTAGGAGCATAGCAGACGTCACCGACAGCCGCTCTGCTCATATCGCCTTGTTCGTTATGCAGCGATCACTGAATAAACAATAATCGTCGTGCGCCTTAACGGCTCCTCGCAACACGCCTCCTTGAGGAGGCTCTTCCTCCCGTCGTTTATTGTTAATAAATTATATCGAGCGTAGGAAAAGCAACGCGGCCCGGGCAGACACGCGATCGCTTGGCAGATAGGCAGCCGTAATAATAATTAACAGTGTTTAGTTGGGGGAGGCGCCGCGAAGCGGTTTCCTTTGTAGGCGCGCACAATGGGCAGGGTGGCGCAGATCCATTGTTGCCGGGGCGGCAGCCGGCGGCTGGCGGCTCGAGACTTATCGCAGCGCCGGCTATCTGTTTACCGTGCGGGCCGCTTTGTGTCCGCACGCCTCCTCTTAAAACACGATAAATCCTCCGTGTACGCCACGCGGGCATTCTACTTCTCGCAGGTGCAGCAGGCACCGCTATGGAATTTACAGGTCAGACATCACTCAAGTAGTGGAGCTTTGTTCCGTAACAGCATCACTCGCACCTGTATCATTGCAAGTTCATTGCATTCGCGGGAGGAAACACGAAATGCTGAAACATGTTTGTTACATGGTTAATTTAGGTGCTATATCTATAGCTTCGCTCGGAGAGTTACCGAAAGGTGCCTCGTGGCAGTTCCTTACATTATCTCTCTCAGTGAAGACCGTGATAAAACGATAAATCCCCATACGCATCTAATTTCATCACTCATCATGAATATGAGAAGCGTAAGTTGTTCTTGGAATCCCGCTTAGAAGCAAGTCCTACAGTAACAAAACTTCGTGTACTATTTAAATACTGAAAATTACACCAGTTACGTATTTTTTCATCCTTAGCACAACGCGTTTCGAGAGTTTATTCTCATTTTCAGGTGCATTCACCCAAATGTTATGTGAGATTTCCATGTGTGACTTTCCTCTGCCTCTCTTGGGCTGTAGTTGTCTTTTGAAGGTTACACTCCAATAAGAAAATCTGACGAAACGATCTTCGAATATGTTTATCTGTCCTATTTATTTTTTATACTGTATTTGTGTTTCTCTAAGAAGGGTAAGCAGGAAGGTGGAAGGAGCATATAGAGGGTCTGTACAAGGGCGAAGTACCTGAGGGCAATATCATGGAAGTGGAAGAGGATGAAGATGACATAGGAGATACGAGACTGCCTGAGGAATTTGACAGAGCAAAGAAAGACCTAAATCGAAACAAGGTCCTGGGAGTAGACCATATTCCGTTAGAACTATTGGCTAGCCGCCGGCCGGAGTGGCCGACCGGTTAAAGGCGCTACAGTCTGGATCCGCACGACCGCTACGGTCGCAGGTTCGAATCCTGCCTCGGGCATGGATGTGTGTGATGTCCTTAGGTTAGTTAGGTTTAAGTAGTTCTAAGTTATAGGGGACTTATGACCACAGCAGTTGAGTCCCATAGTGCTCAGAGCCATTTTATTGGATAGCCTTGTGAGAGCCAGTTATGACAAACCTCTTCCATCTGGTGAGTAAGACGTCAGAGGCAGGCGAAATACCCTCAGACTTTACGAAGAATTAAATAATTCCAGTTACAAAGAAAGCAGATGGTGACAGGTGTGAAAATTACCGAACTACCAGTTTAATAAGTCATGGTTGCAAAATACTAAAACGATTCTTTACAGACAAATGGAAAAACTGGTAGAAGCAGGTCTCGGCTAAGATGAGTTGGGATTCCGTAGAAATGGAGGAACACGCGAGGCGATACTGACCCTACGACCTACCTTAGAAGATAGGTTAAGGAAAGGCAAGGTTACGTTTCTAGAATTTGTAGACTTAGAGAAAGCTTTTGATAAAGTTGACTGCAATACTCTCTTTCAAGTTCTCAGGAGGTAGAGGTAAAATACAGGTAGCGAAAGGTTATTTACAATTCGTACAGAAACCAGATGGCCGTTTTAAGACTCGATGGGCACGAGGGAAAGCAGTTGTTGAGACAGTGTTGTAGCCAATCCCCGATGATATTCAATCTGTATACTGAGCAAGCAATAAAGGAAACAGAACTATTTGCAGTACAAATTAAAATCCAGAGACAAGAAATAAAAACATTGAAGTTTGTCGACGACATTGTAATTTTGTCAGAGACAGCAAAAGACATGAAGAGCAGGAAATGAGACACTTAGAGTAGTAAACGAGTTTTGCTATTTGTGCAGCAAAATGACTTATGGTGGTCGAATTAGAGACGATATACAATGAAAACTGGCGATAGAAGGAACCGCGTTTCTGAAAAAGAGAAATTTGTTAACATTGAGTATAGATTTAAGCGTTAGGATGTTTTTTTTCTGAAAGTGTGTATGTGTGGAGCGTAGCTTTGTATGGAAGTGAAACATGGACGATAAAGAGGTTAGACAAGGAGAGAATAGAAGCTTTTGAAATGTTTTGGAGGAGAATGCTGAAGATCAGATGGGTAGACCATGTAACTATTAGGAGGTATTGAGTAGAATTGGGGAGAAGAAGAACTTGTGGCACAACTTGACTAAAAGAATGGATCGGTTGGTAGGATGCGTCCTAACGCATAAAGGGATCATGAATATAGTATTGGAGTGAAGGGTGGAGGGTAAAAATCGTAGAGGGAGACGAAGAGACAAATACAGTAAGAAGATTCAGAAGGATGTAGTTACTTGGAGTTGGAGAGTCTTGCACAGGATAGAGCAGCATGGGAAGCTGCATCAAACCAGTCTTTGGACTGAAGACCACAACAATAACAGGAGATAATATTTTTAATCTTACTTGCAAGTATTGTGCCTCTTCCAACACACGACGAAATTAAGAGCTTTAGTGAATATGTTTTCCATTAAATATTGGTTTGGCGTGGGCCCTGCACGGAGCCGCGCGTTCGTGAAGCTTGGAGGCAAGGCGACTACTGTGACGTCACAAGTTCGTTACAGAGCCCGTATATCTCGTTGGCCCCGTCTCAGTAGTGGGTGACAAATGTATAACGTACGATGTCGGCAGATAACGTACCTCTCCATACGTGCAGCAGTTGATCCTATGGGTCGGTCACACATGATCATCCGAACACCAGGTGGGTGTGCCCACGGGGCCTACGTGCAAGGCGTGTGCATATCGCGTGGCGTAGACGGTTCGGGTCTTGCATCTGGCACGCAGTATATTTTTTTCATTGCGTTACACTATCATCTGTTTACGTCGAGGTAAGACTTAGTATTTTATACAACGGTCTCGTAGTCCCCGCCAGTCTATTGCAAAATGCAGTACAGCAAAAACTTACGTATCATGTCACAAATACATGAGTATCACGTTCCGAACTGCATCGTTACCAGTAAATGACCTATGTTTCCTTTACCATATAAAATATGAGAACGAGAAAAGATGGGTAAAAAGGGAACAAACTCGATACAAGAAGAGCATTCTCGTGGTTACATCTGGTGACGTTATATATTTAAAATTTACTGTCCCACTATTGGGACTTTTCCCGACATACGCGGTCGTCCCATGAGGCTCACTTTCAGTTTCTTGTCACAGCGTATTCTACGTAGCTTCTGGGGTTTTAAAACGTTGATAAGAATCGCGATATGTACATAAAGTTATCAATTATCAAATTTATTTTACCTTTGTTGACTAATGATCTATCGATTATGTTTCTATTTTGTTGTTGCTGTTGAACAGCGTCTATGGGGTGATGTACATATTTATGGAAATTACTACATGAGAAACATTTTAAAAAATAGGAAAAATGTCCTACATACGATAACTGCATGTGGTAAATGCAGTAATGGTCGTAAATACATATATTACTCCACAGACTCTGGTCAGCATATGCAATATAACAGGAACAAAATCGACAATTCAATAATCAGTAAAGGTAAAATAAATTTGTGATCGAGAGCTTTATGTACTTATATTTAATGTAATCCTCAGAATATGTAGTACCTCTGAGTACATAGAAACTCTGCGTGGCACAATACTGCCGGAGTAACACTATAGCATGTTTTGACAAAAAAAGGTGTATGTGATGATATGTGAATGTGTGATATTCGCTGTAATGAAGGAGGCATAACATTTGTAAGCAGAAAATACTGAAATACTAAGCCCTATATCTTACATTAGCATATAAAAAACATTCCAAGATCAGTCTGTCCCATGTCACCTCAAAAAGACAGCTGCAGTGGAAGAGAGTCAGAAACTCGGATATGCAACATACAAAAAATATTTATATAAGTAAATGAACTAAAAATAGATAAATTCTCGAAACGCGCTGTATTAATCCTAAAAAAAATTGAGGACTAGTCAGTTTCTCATTATTTAAATGATGAATGCCACAGTTACGGGCTTTCCAAAAGCATAGCTTATGATAAACGAAATTAAGTTAAAGCTTGGTATACTATGCTATAGATCCTTCACAGTAAGGTTCACAGAACACTGAAGAACAAGTGTGTAACTTTTAAACCGTCGCAAGTGACATTACTGTGCGTTGCACTTCCCCTCTTTTTACTCGACTTGACTGGTAACGATGACTGACAGTTAAAAGTCACTCTAGAAGGACAGGAAATCTTAGTTATCATATCCTGCATGACATTCAATCACGGTCGATTAAAGTAACACCCCGAACGCATCAACATCACACAGTCTCTTCTATACGACCGAGCGACGTGGCACAGTCGTTAGCACAACCGACACGCAATCGGGAGAGCTACGGTTCAAATCCTCGTCCAACCATCCAGATTTACGTTTTCCGTGATTTCACTAAATCACTTATTGCAAATGCCAGCTTGGTCCTTTTGAAAAAGGCACGGACTGTTTAATTACCCATCACTTCGTAATTCGAACCTGTGCTCGGTCTCTAATGATCGCTTTGTCGACGGGACGTTAACTTTCATCTTACTTACTCAGTACGGCTTTGATGAAGACGACAGACATATTTTCTTTGGTTGCATAAACCAGAACGACTTGTCAGCAGCATTACTATCTGAATCACTAGTTATCAACTTCATTTCCTGTACTGTTATCGAGCAATGAATTTAATACAGGAATTTGACTTTTACCAAATCTTCAGTATTTTTGTACTGTTTGTCATACTAGTGTAATTATTTAGCCTACTATGTATAATCTTAAAAGCATTTCCTCCAGGGGACTGACTGGTTACGCAAAAGCTAATTAAAAGAACATAAACATTCAAGGGATAACTTGTAGGTTAGCCCTTTCTATTTTTATCGTTGTCTCTATTTGTCTTAAGTAGTAACACTAGGGCCTCCCGTCGGGGTCGGGTATATCGTTCGCCGGGTGCAAGTCTTTCGATTTGACGCCACTTCGGCGACTTGCGCGTCGATGTCTTAAGTGAAGTTTTAATGTATACATACCGTTTATTGTTGTAAGCAAAGCTCTGTACGTCATACAAAGAATTCACTTTTCGCTGTATCCTCTTATGGTCTTCAGTCCGAAAATTTGTTTGATGAAACTCTCCACGCTAGCATATCCTATGCGAGCTACTTCACCTCTGCATAACTACCGCAGACTTCTTCCATCTGTATCTTGAATTCACTAAAGTTTCTTCCGTTACCAAACTGACGATCCCTTGATGCCTTACAATCTGTCGTATCATCCGATTCCTTTTTTAGTCAAATTGTGCCACAAACTTCTTTTCTCCTCATTTGGATTAAGTATATTCTTATTAGTTATTCGATTTACCCATACAATTTTCAACACTCCTCTGTAGTACCACATTACAAGAAAGCTTGTTCCCCTTTTGTTTCCACAGCTTACTGGCCACATTTCATTTCCGTACAAGTCTACACTTCTTAAAATTCGTTCAGGCAAGACTTCATAACAAATTTCTATTCAGGGCTGACAAATCTCTCTTTCCATCAGAAGTGCTTTTCTTGCTTTTGCTGGCCTGTTTCCATATCGTCTCTACTTTGGCTACTATTAGTTATTTTGCTGCCTAAACAGCAAAACTCATCAGCTTTCAGAATCATTTCGTAGCCTATACCTAGATCAGTGTAACGAAGTTATTGACAGCTAGTTACTTACAGGACAACTACTACAACAACGAACGAACTTGGCCATGCCTTCTGTTATTTTCGTTGTTGAATTATCGCTCTGCTACCTCAGGTGACAGTTCTCACAGTCGGCTGCAGGAGAAGATTGTAGCCGGCAACGTAATATTGGTGATTCGTTTCCATTGTTAGCAATGTCCCTGTATGCGGTGTGTCTACCTCAGGCAACAGAATGTATTAAACTAGTGAAAGTGAGGAAAAAGTGATAATGGTAGTATTACACTGCCAACCGCACTCAATACTTCTCTGTAAACGGAAGCATGTGAATGTACCGAAAAAGGAAATGCGCAGCTGTCGCTGACACACTTGTGCCTGCATACAAACGTGAACCGATGACAGTGCCCCTCAGATGCACGACTGTCAGTCGCATCGTTATTTTTATCCGAGTTTTCATTCTGTCAGCCTCACCTGATTTAACGGTACACTCTACTCCCGTTGTTTTACTTTTGTTGGTATTCATTTTATAGCCTCGTTTCATGGCACTATTCATTTCGTTCAAGAAATTTGTCGTCTCTCTCAGAATTACACTGTCAGTGACCAAACGTAAAGTTTTCTTCTCCCTGAAGTTCAATTCCCCTTCCTAATTTCTCAATGGTCTCCGTTGGTTATTGCTCAACGTGTAGATTCAATAACATCGTGGGTACAACCCTGTCTCGCCCGCTACAACCCTGTCTCGCACGCTTTTCAACCACAAAACTGCTTTCCTCTCCTGGCCTTCGACTCTTTCAAAGTAGTAGCAGTAGTCTGGTTGCTGTACAAGTTGCAGATCAGTTTTCGCTCCTTTTGCATTACCCCTGCTCCCTTCAAAATGTCAATGAGTGTATTCTAGTCAACAGTGTCACAAGTTTTATTTACGTCTACAAATGCTACAAACGTAAGCTTGTCTGCCTTCAGTCTGTCTTCTAAGATAAGCAGTCGTGTTAGTATTCTGTCACCGGCATTGTGGATACTGTTTGGCTACCTTTCATCTGAAGGCACATGCAAGTCACAGGGACGGTTCCCCTCAGAAATATTGCCTCAATGACGATAATTTGGATCTAAAACCACAGTGGTTTAGGCTTCAAACCTTTGATCAAGTACTCTAAGTTGCTTCAAATTTCTGTATATCAGTTCCGGAGAATCCCAAGACGAGAACAAGCGCTACTTTCATTTCAAAGTTCTCACATTTTAAGCCTTAGTCGTCCTGTAAAATTATTACTCCTCTATTCCTTGATGTCTCAAGATGCGTCATTTCGATCAATGCTTTCCTTTCCTCAGTTTGTGCCACTAAGCCACTTCCTCTCCATTGCCACTGAGTACTTCCTTATAAGATACTTGAATTACTTAATTCAGTTACAAAATCTGAAAATACCTTTTGTTGAACGCAAACGGTATTCTAGAGTAACTTCAAACATTTTGTAGTGTTTGGCTGCACTTTCCATTTCGGCCATGTTCTACGGTCTAGCCCAGTGGTCGTCAAATTTACTTGCTTAAAAGCCAATATTGCGATTGTAGAGAGGCACCTCCGGCGGAAGAAGAAGTGGAGAAGCGGAGGGATGGGGGTGCGGGGGGGGGGGGGGGGGGGGAGGGTGACGTCCAAAAATGGATCAAATGGCTCTGAGCACAATGGGACTCAACATCTTAGGTCATAAGTCCCCTAGAACTTAGAACTACTTAAACCTAACTAACCTAAGGACATCACACACACCCATGCCCGAGGCAGGATTCGAACCTGCGACCGTAGCAGTCCCGCGGTTCCGGACTGCAGCGCCAGAACCGCTAGACCACCGCGGCCGGCTGACGTCCAAAAGAGGAATTTGTTACCAAACCATGGATATGGTAGAACCTTACCACTTACAAATTTTGAATCTACATATTATAGGGTGCCACACCAACTATTTTTAATGAAAACTTAAATAATACACACATCAAGAAAAGTTTTGCATCAGCCCATTTCCCAGAACTCCTGAAGATAGACATTGACTGTGGATTTTGTATCACAGGCACAGTCCTTTTGATTGTTCAGAGATATCAGTAAGCCCGCCCACAGACATAAACACCCATGCATGAGCAGGGCCTATTAGACGGAGGGGGTCCCACACCCGATCAGTTCAAGTCATTCCACTAGAATGGAGACACACGGCTCGTGTTGTCTATAGTTCAACCATGCCAAGACGGTCGATACCGCTGTTCAATAGCGTCCGCATTATTACTTTGTGCGAGGAAGGACACTCAACAATGGAAGTGTCCAGGCGTCTCGGACTGAAACAATGTTGTTCGGACATGAAGGAGATACAGAGAGACAGGAACTGTTGATGTCATGCCTCGCTCAGGCCACCCAAGGGCTTCTACTGCAGTGGATGACTGCTATCTACGGATTATGGCTCGGAGTAGCCCTGACAGCAACGGCACCATGTTGAATAATGCTTTTCGTGCAGCCACAGGGCGTCGTGTTACAACTCAAACTGTGCCCAATAGGCTGCTATATGTGCAGCTTCACTCCTGACGTCCACGGCGAGGCCCGTTTTTGCATCCACGACACCATGCAGCGCGGTATAGATGGGCCCAACATGCCGAATGGAACGCTCAGGGTTGGCACCACGCTGTTTTCACAGATGACTGTCGCGTTTGTCTTCAACCAGACAATCGTCGGAGATGTGTTTGGGGCAACCATGTCAGGCTGAACGCCTTAGGAACACTGTTCAGCGAGTGCAGCAAATTGGAGGTTCCCTGCTGTTTTTGGGTGGCATTAGGTGGGGCCGACGTACGCCGTCGGTGGCCATGAAAGGCGCCGTAACGTCTGTACGATACGTGAATGCCATCCTTCGACCGATAGTGCAACCATGTCGGCAGCATACTGGCGAGGCAATCATCTTCATGGATAACAATTCGCGCCCCCTTCGTGCGCATCTGGTGAATGCCTTCCTTTAGGATAACGACATCGCTCGACTAGAGTGGCCAGTATGTTCTCCGGACATGAACTCTATTGAACACGCCTGGGATAGATTGAAAAGGGCTCTTTATGGATGACGTGACCCACCAACCACTATGAGGGATCTACGCCGAATCGCCACTGAGGAGTGGGACAATATGGACCGACAGTGCCTTGATGAACTTGTGGATAGTATGCCACGACGAATGCAGGCATGCATCAATGCAAGAGGACGTGTTGCTGGGTATTAGAGGTACCGGTGTGTACTGCGATCTGTACCACCACCTCTGAAGGTCTCGCTGTATGGTGGTACAACATGAAATGTGTGGTTTTCATTAGCAACAAAAAGGGCGGAAATGATGTTTCTCTCTATTCCAATTTTCTGTACGGGTTCCGGAATTCCGAGGTGATGCCAAACTTTTTGATGTGTGTATATTTTGACCTTATGCATTTTCTGAAGCCTTAAATAGTAATCCATTTCTTGGTTCATTAGCGGATACTGTGCCCAGTGCCATCGCAACAGGATAGCATATCTGTTTTCGTGATTTCTGGGCATATTTTCTAGGCGTCTTCGCGTCCTAGTATCTGAAAAGATATCAAGCGGCTGCAGCAGATAAGTTTCGGTCGAACTTTCGTATTAGGCCACATATAATAGACGGAGACAGTTTTAAATAATATAACATAAAAATTTCAAAACTGTCGCAAAGAGATAGAATGACGGATAATAGCTTTGTATATAAATGGGTTTAGAAGGTAGCATTATATGTTGTATTACACGTGTTTTTTGAAATAACTATTATTGGGGTAACATTTTGGCCACTTTTCCCTATCGGATGCAGTGTCGGTATTAACTGATCCACAGAAGAAACTATCGGAATGAAATAAAAAACAGGGAACTACATTTATTCTCAAAAGACGTTGTCTAAACATTGATACTGTAAAGAATTTTTAATGCCAATAAAAAATGTGAGGGAAGAATTAGAATTAGTCTGACCACATCTCGATAAGCAGCAGCACTTTCAGGGTAAAAAATATCCAATGGCCGTTGTTTTTGTCGTGGCCACTTTACCACAACTTCCCCTACCCATTGTAATATCAATTGGTACCTCATGTAAATAACTACATTAAAGCAATTAATAACAGTAATTGTAATGTGAGACACGTTCACAGTACTTGCTACACATTTTTTAAAATCAGTGTCTCTATAATGCACATTTACGAATCCATGTTACTTCCGTTTGACATCTAAACAACAGCAGCCGACTAGCGCTAGTTGCGCAAGCTCGTGGGTTGTCAGCACTGGAAGACAAGCAATAAAATATTCATGTCACTTCTGTTAACACAGCAGTAGCCGTGCTACATACCACTCTGCCCCTGAAGTAAGCGAGAAACTTTAACTCTCGGCCGAATTTACCCATCAATTAAAATTTCAGTACACTTAAAATATTACTTTCTCTGTAAATCGTGTTGTTTCTAACTGAGCAAGAAAAGAAAGCATTCGTAACAAGCTATTAACGTTAGCTGACGTTTTTAGATTCGACTCTTAGTTGCTAGAAGCCTATTATTATAAAATACGGCTGAGAACCGCCGGCAACACGAACACTTGATTCGGGCCGAATGCAGATCGCAGGCCAGGCCGCTGTTTGACGACCATTTGTCTAGCCTGGTCTTTTACCATAGCCGTGTACTATCTTCCAACAGTGTCCTTTCATTTCTGAGACATTGTATGATCTGCTCCCCTGGAAGAAATCAAGGGAAATTTTTAAACAAAAAATTATTGTTCAGACCGCCGACAGTATGGGAAACTACAGGACAGAAGTAGTAACTTCTCATCAAATTTCGCCAAAACACCGTTATTAATAGATTGAAACGTACTGCTGCGGATTTTGTGATACATAAACACGCGTCTGTGTGACAGGCTGAACGAGACCCTATTTGATGAAGTGAAAAAATGAGCGTGCCACTTCATTCAGTAATCACGGACGTTACAAAAAGCTCAGAAGTTGCTCGAGAAAGCCTTTTAAGTCATTAACTACAGAAGACATATTCCTATGGATAAAGATAGCTGCTCTTTTCCATAATTTTTAACACGACGATATTTCAATTTCTACAAGCAGAACTAACCGTTACTGCAGTTTCTGTGAAAGTCAACAACGACATTTCATAGACAGTTCTTCTAAGAACGTTGGTGATCAGTGTAGCAGCGACATAAGCATTTCTACGGATGCCATTTCAGATTCTGCTGTACAAGAACTGATCCACTGGTTCCGAGAAAAGTCATTTCCCATGTTCGTTTTATCTGCTACCTTGCATCAGGGTATCCTTGAAATGTATCATCATAAAAACTCTTCCTATCTACATCTGCATCTATACTCTGCAAACCACCGTTATGTGCAAAGCAGAGGCTACGTCCAATTGTACCAGGTATTAGGGTTTGTTCCTGCTCCATTCACGTATGGAGCGCGGGAAGAATGATTGTTTCAATGCCTCTGTTCGTGTAGTAATTATTCTAATCTTACCTCACGATCTCTGCGTGATCGTTACGTAGGAGAATATACCATATTCCTGGAGTAATCATTTAAAGCCGGTTCTTGAAACTTTGTTAATAGCCTTTCTCGAGATAGTTTACGTCTATCATCAAGAGTCTTCAAGCTCAGTTCCTTCAGTTCCTACGACACTCTCCTACGGCTTCAACAAATCTGTGTCCATTCGTGCTGCCTTTCGCTGTATACGTTCAACATTCCCTGTTAGGCGTATCTGGTACGGTTCCCACACACTTGAGCAATGATCTAGAACTGGTCGCCCGAAGGATTTGCAAGCAATCTCCTTTTTAGGTTGATTGCACTTCTCCAGTACTCTATGAACAAAGAGAAGTCCACCGCCTGCTTTACCCACGACCGAACCTATGTGATCATTCCACTTCATATACCTACAAAGTGATACACCCAGGTGTTTGTGTGAGTTGGCCGATTCCAACAGTGACTCACTGATATGTTCATACCATACTACATTTTTGTTTCATTTTGTGAAGTGCAAAATTTGACGTTTCTGAACATCTAAGCAAGTTTTCAATATCTCCACCACTTTGATATCTTATCAAGATCTGGCTGAATATCTATGCAGCTTCTTAATAGTACTTCATTAAAGGTGACTTTATTACCTGCGGAAATGTTGTCTGCAGTCCTCAGTTTAGTCATAAATTTCACTTGAAACCCCATATGATCGTACTTTTAACAATAGGCGTACGTGTGGTACTGAGTCAAATGGTTTTCGTGAATCAAGAAATACAGCATCTACGTGATTGTGTTGATCTACAGCTTTCAATATGTCATGTGAGAAAAGTGCGAGTTGGGTTTCACAAGATCGAACTTTTGAAAATCCATGCTGGATGGCACTGAGGCTGTTCAAGACACCTCGTTATGTTTGAGCTCAGAATATGTTCTACGATTCTACAACAAATCCATGTTAAGGATATTGGATGGTAGTTTTGTGGATCACTTCAACTACTCTTCTTGTGGATGAGTGTGACCTGTGCCTTTTTCCTAAAACTGCGCATCTATGGTAGGTTACAGTTAGAAGATGGGCTAATTCAGCGGCAAATTAGCTATAGAATTTGACAGGGATTCCATCGGGCCCTAAAGCTTTGTTTGATTTTAACGAATTCAACTGTTTCTCAACACCACGGACTCTAATACTTATTCCATTCATCTTTTCAGTGGTACGAGAATCAATTGGGGGAATTATTCTGGAGTTTCCTTTGTAAAGGAACATTTGAAAACGGACTTAAGCATTTCATCTCTTGCTTTGCTACCCTCAATTTCAGTTCCTGTCTCATTCACTAGGGACTAGACACTAACTTTGCTGCCACTCATAGCCTTTACATACGACCAAAATTTCTTTGGGTTCTGTGAAAGAACACTTGACAATATTCTGCTACGGCAGTCATAGAGGGCATCACTCATTGCTCTCTTGACAGCCAAATGTGTTTCATTCAGCATCTGTCTATCTATAGCCCTGTGCTTTGTTTTGCACCTATTGTACAGTAATCTCTGTTTCTTTAGAAGTTATTTACAATGACTGTATACCATGGAGGTTCCCTCCCATTACGGATTGTCCTACTGGGTACATGTCTATCCAGTGCATGGTCAGCTATTCTTTTAAGCGTAAGCCATAGTTTCTCTACATCCTCCTGCCCTATGTTGAAAGTTTCAAGTATTTCACTGAGGCATGAGACTTTTGATTTTGTTTTCTAGCTTACTGACGGACGGAGCAAGGAGGACATCAAAAGCAGACTCGCTATGGCAAAAAAGGCATTTCTGGCCAAGAGAAGTCTACTAATATTAAATACCGGCCTTAATTTGAGGAAGAAATTTCTGAGGATGTACGTCTGGAGTACAGCATTGTATGGTAGTGAAACATGGACTGTGGGAAAACCGGAACAGAAGAGAATTGAAGCATTTGAGATGTGGTGCTATAGACGAATGTTGAAAATTAGGTGGACTGATAAGGTAAGGAATGAGGAGGTTCTACGCAGAATCGGAGAGGAAAGGAATATGTGGAAAACACTGATAAGGAGAAGGGACAGGATGATAGGACATCTGCTAAGACATGAGGGAATGACTTCCATGGTACTAGAGGGAGCTGTAGAGGGCAAAAACTGTGGAATAGGTCAAGCAAATAATTGAGGACGTAGGTAGCAAGTGCTACTCTGAGATGAAGAGGTTAGCACAGGAAAGGAATTCGTGGCGGGCCGCATCATACCACTCAGTAGACAAAAAAAAAAAAAAAAAAAAAAAAAAAAAAAAAAAAAAAAAAAAAAAAAAAAGCTTACTGAACACATATATCTTTCTCCTTGTTTTAGTTGTGCTTTGTACTTTGCTTATCATTGTTGCCATAGCCGCGTCATGGTCTGCCACAACGTAATGGTCACTGGGAACAGTTTCGATGTGGTCATCCTCAAAGCGGTCAGGTCTGTTTGTTGCCATTAGTTCCAATACAGTTTCAGCATGACTGGGATTCCTATCTATTCTAGGTAGTTATCAGAGAAGGCATTTAATAAGGTTTCACAGGATGTCTTATAAGGCCCAACACTAATAAAATTGTAGACACCACTGGAGACGTCCTGGTAGGCAATTTTATAACATATACGAAGTATTCAGTAAGTAAAAGTCAAAGTGCAGTCAATGAACATCAACGTAATTCCGACGACCTAGGCTCAATTTAACGTTAACGGTGAAACTTTGTCTATTGTAAGTAATGATTGGCACATGAGACGTTCCTGCGTTAACAAAAACAACGATCCTAATAACAGACCGCGTTATTGTTAGCGTGAGGCTCTCTCGTCCAGCTTAAACGTAGTTCATAAACGAGGGCTATATAAGGCAAATAAATCTTGCCGGTAAGGTTTCTCCGAAAGTTGTTGATTGTTTTCTTCTTAATTAACGGTTTCATTAACTTATGACCTGGGAATCGGAAACTATAGAAACATAACAAGGCTAAACGATTTGGTTGATTAATGGCTCTCGGTTGCAAGAGGCGTCGAGGTGGGAGTAATGGGGTGCTGTTGTGGGATCCTCCCCAGCCATAATAGAGATAAACGACTTCGAATAAAAATTGACAGGTGCTTATTACGTAGAATTTGAGAATGCGGCTAAACAAAAGCTTAAATTATAAGGCGTACCGTCAAACATTCCTGTAAATGTTTAAGTATTTCGTGGTGAAATATTGACGGGCAGCTTCGGAAGTGTACGACCCTGAGTTGCCCGCAGGTATGTGTAATTTTCTGAAAGAATCAACGTAAGCTTTACAGAAAAACTTTACTATAACATACACATTGCTCTGAATATTTTAAATGCAAATCTTTGCATAAACTGAACCATGTATTGGAGATTAATAAATAAAACTGATATATTTATTTCCTCTATGAGTGACGAAGTATTTCAGCGAAATGATTCATGACCGTACCGCGTTCTGTAAGTAAAGAAGGAAAAGCAAGTGAAAAAGCTGTGAACGAATGACAAAGCAAGTAATGGTGTTAAACGGCATAGAAACCATGAAATAAATTGAAACAGTTGTGCAAAGGACCCACACGCCTTGAATTTAACTGCGCAGTTGTCTTTTCAAGTGAAAATGGTATGCAAAATGAAAGTGTGTAGTGTAACGCGGCTGGTGGTATTTAGTTCTTCAAGCAATCGTATCACGAATATTTTACTTCGGTTGCACAATTTTGAAATCTAAACTAGAGTTATGCAAGTATAGTCAGTCCTCCAGCACTGCATTTACGTAATAACAAGTTGTCCTAACAACAGGAAAGCATTCATACTCACATTCATTCGAACTGCGTTTTTAATCAAGCAGAAAAATAATGCTGTATTTATCACAATAGGTATTAAAATGTATTGTGCAGTCAGAAAGATCATGTATAGTGACTGTAGTGGTGAATATGAGATAATTACTGGAAAACTAAGTGAAGCGAAATAAAACATATTTCAGTGCCAAACACCATTACTGAAGGAAATATTTCTTCCCACTTCAGTGGGGTCAACAGAAGCGTCCGATCTTACCCGTCGGCTTTGACCCGTGACGTAAGCGTGTTGTGGTGTGTGACGTCATTACGGCGCGGAGTTTGATTTGCGATTGTGGCGTGTTTGTAGATGTCTTGTTTTTGTTTGTCGTGCTCTCTGGTGGTGTGTTCATGGTTTTCGTTTGTTTCGTTTGTTTCGTGTGGTGGGGTCAGTTTTCTGTTGCTCAGGTGTTGGATTTGAAGCGGAATTTCTATTAGTGAGTTAATGGTTAATTTAATGCTCATTGCTGTACGTCGGGTGAGTTTGTTATTGAGTGTATTTGGTTGTGGTTTTTTGTTCAGGAATGGATATGAAAGACCGCCTTAACAGTGTTCGGTTGAGGGCGATGATGGGGGAGACAGCTTTAGAGCTGATTAAATTTCTTCAGCTATTTGGCTTAATTGCCGAGGTCGTGAAGTGCGGTGTGTGCGGTGAACCTATGAAATTGGTTAAAGTTCCGGACTCTCGGACCAGGGACGGATACATGTGGTGTTGCCGGAAAGATGGCGTATGGCGTTCTGTAAGGCGTGGTACCTGGTTCGAGAAGTCTAGATTGGCCATGCGTGAGATTGTGCTTATTACGTATTATTTTTGTTATAGTTGCGGGCAGAGTTTTTGCGCGTTTGAGACTGGTGTGAGTGAGAGGACTGTTTTAGACTGGTATTCCTTTTGTCGTGAGGTGTGTTCCGAATTTATTAAGTACAGGGGTAAGTTGGGTGGGCATGGGGTGCTTGTGGAGGTGGATGAGTCGCAGTTTGGTAAAAGGAAGTATGGGAGGGGGAAGTCTGTGGCTGGTCTTTGGGTGTGGGGGGCTGTTGTTCAGGGGGGTGGGGGTACTGAATGTGTTTTTAGGGTTGTGGAGGGGAGGTCGAAGCCTGAATTAGTGGGGTTAATTGAGGAGTATGTAGAGCCGGGGTCCACAGTAGTTTCAGATGCGTTTTCTTCATATAGGGGGTTGGGTGAGAGGGGATTTAATCATTTAGTAGTGAACCACAGTCTAGAGTTTAAGAATTATGATACTGGGGCTTGCACTAACACAATTGAGGGGATGTGGGGAGCGGTTAAGTCAGTTCTTGGGAGGGGGAAGAGGCGCTCTTCCAACCTTCAGTCTCATTTAGATGAGTACTGTTGGCGGAAGAGTGTCCCAGAGGGCTATTGCATTCTTCGGGTTTTTTTAAGGGCTGTGGGTAAAATGTATAGACCGAAAGTGGTTAGTTAGGGTGGGCTGGGTAGGTGGGTGGGTGGTTTATTTTGTTGTATAGTGTTTGTGTGTTGTATTTTGGAGTTGTGGGGGAGGGGGTTGACGTTTGGGTGGGTTGGGTTTTTATTTTAGTTCAGTATTTTTTCGTTGGTGTGTGTGTGTGTGTGCTTTTGTATGTGTGTGTGTGTGTGTGTGTGTGTGCGTGCGTGCGTGTGTACATTTGTGTGTGATTGTGGTGGCCAATCTAGTTTGTGCAGCTGGAACTTTTTTGAGGTAAGTTCCGTTTTTTTTTTTTGGTTATTTATGTATGTTTTGTGTATTGGGTATAGGTTGGAAACATCCGATCTCACGCGTCGGCTTTGACCCGTGACGTAAGGGACCTACACATTGATCTGTAGCGTAGCCCTGAATACGAGGTTAGGTTGGGAGTTTTTTTTTGGAATGCGGCCGCGGCAGCGGCCGCCTATGATTCGAAAATATTGATTTGACACTAATGAACATGTATACGTAATATGAAGCAATTTGATGAACATATTGATCTGTAGCGTAGCCCACTTGAGGTTAGGTTGGGAGTTTTTTTTTTTTGGAATGCGGCCGCGGCAGCGGCCGCCTATGATTCGAAAATATTGATTTGACACTAATGAACATGTATACGTAATATGAAGCAATTTGATGAACATATTGATCTGTAGCGTAGCCCACTTGAGGTTAGGTTGGGAGTTTTTTTTTGGAATGCGGCCGCGGCAGCGGCCGCCTATGATTCGAAAATATTGATTTGACACTAATGAAGCCTGTGGGGGGATGGGGGGGCACTGCAGACTCCCCCCACCGCATAACGACACATGATGATCAAATTTTGAAAAAAAAATGAAAAATTTTTTCCGTACCTGCTAAACTGCATAAGTGCCGATCTATGTAGGTGTAAGGGAAGCTTTCGTTTCTTAGTTTTCTATTGGGGGATGTGATCGGTAGGTTCTGTTGAGCTATATAGGTTAAGGGAAGTGTCCGATTATGGATAGGAATGTGTTTTTTGGTATTTGGTCAGTTTTGTGATGTTGATTTATTTCGTTGTTTTGCGTGGTTTTGAATGGCGGTCGGTGGCTACATTTCTGTATATTTAGTTTCTCCGCACCCAAAAACCCCTAATTTCCCACGCTTGTCCCGTTACAGTCATTAGGCTTTTTGTGAAACTTGTGTATTTCAGTGTTTACAATACGTATGCGATGTTTTTATATCCGCCATATTGGAATTGTTTATAGTCGTTTCCGCGGTATTTGTGACGTCATGGGTCAAAGCCGACGGGTAAGATCGGACGCTTCTGTATTTCCCTTCAGTGGAATAACTAATGGTTATGATGGGTTAAAAAAGCAACTACGTTGAGATAGCTTTTAGTTTAAGGAAGTTAAAAAAGTTCAAAAACTTATCGAGAGTTTACCTACACAACGTTTTTTGGTAGTCTTAACTGGGAAGCCGCAGCGTTGACGTGCCGGACAGTCCCAGCGTCTCCGTGGCGATATTATGGTTAATTTAGTCCATAGAGACAAACATCCTCTCAATCATCTCAATACATCTCCGCCACACTACCTTATACCAAGTCACATGTTTCCTCCGCAGACCACAAACGCACACGGCAATTTTCAAAGCACACTACGCCAGCAACGAACTAGAGCTGTTTGACTGTTTCAGCAACAAATAATATCTTTGGCCTACCCAGTGCAGTTCTTTCCAATGTTACCAAAAATTCTTAAATACTTTATTTGTTTTATACTGCACATTCTAATGTCTGCACATTGTTTAACCTTTTAAGAAAATGTACCAAAAAATACTAAGATATAATAGTGCGGACAAAATGAAAGTATTTTATGAAATAGTTTGGCGCAGTGGTTAGCACACTGGACTCGCATTCGGGAGGACATTTCAAACGCGCGTACAGCTATTATAATTTGTGTTTTCCGTGATATCCCTAAATCGCTTCTGGTAAATGCCGGGATGATTCCTTCGAATGGGTACGGCCGATTCCCTTCCCCATCCATCCTTAATTCGATGGGACCGATGACCTCTTTGTTTGGTCCCTTCCCCCGAATCAATCAACAATAAATAATGCCCCATGCCACTAACAGAACAATGGCGTATATATTGAGCTGCAGATGAATTATTAAGAGACTGACAAATCTTCTTTCTTCTTTTTCTTGTGCCTTTGTCCAACATTTTTGCAGGGTCGGCATGGCTATGATCGGATTTGGCATGGTCAATTTAAGGGGCGGCCGGATGCCCTTCGTATCGTCACACCGTTACGCGAATAATGATGAGGATGATGATGAAATGATGAGGACAACACAAACATCCAGTCCCCGGGCAGAGAAAATACCCAACCCGGCCGGGAATCGAATCCGGGATCCCGTGATCTAAAGGCAGCAACGTTAGCCACTAGATCACGGCTGCGGACAAGAAACTGACAAATAAAAGATAGAAAATTATGATGTCGAATTGCCTCGAGTTTACTGTGTCGTTGCAGTAGGCTACATTATGTTTTCCCCTTAGTTCTATTTTCTGTCCTCACAGATCTGCCCTTCCTTCGGTGTTCGCCACATAAAAGCGACGAAGTGTGACATAAAAAGGAAACTCAGTACGTTTAGTAGGTGCAGTTGTGTTACTCCTTTATTTCTCTTCGAGAAAAGCGAATCGAGGATTGTTTGTTTCCTTCACTACACTATCATGAAACAAGTCAGGCTCGATAAGTTTCAGTGTTCTATTTAAACATTCGTACACCGCCTCTTTTCTTTACGCCGGTGGAATATGTAGCTCAAATGTACTGTTCCCCGAACCGACGCCAAGTCAGACGGTTGGTAAGGACAAGACTGTTCGAACGGCAGGCTTACGGATGGGAACTGCGCAGTTTATCATCACAAAAGGTCAAGACAGCGGTGTACTGAACTACGCTAAATGAAATGGGCGTACAGTATTTGTGGCCGGTTATCCCCTTCACGGGGATTTGGCTGCGTGGCGCAAGCCCTTTTAGTTCACGCAACTTTGACAACTTGCGCGTCGATACAATGAAATGGTGAAGAGTACAACGCAAGCACCCTGTCCTAAACAGAGAAAATCCCCGATTCGGCTGGGAATCGAGGCCGGGGCCCCGTGTTTAAGTGTCAACAACGTTAACGAGAAGACAATGAACTGCTGGCATGTTGTGCTGATGCCCGTTAATAGTACAGTTTTCTCGCTCAAAGATGACGTCTCATGTGATGGGCTGCGGTGTGTAGGATCCTTAATTGTTCCGAAAACGTGCAATTTCTGCCATCCATAGTCATGTCAATGCAGATAATTTAATTCTTTTAGATGGAATTGCAGCACATAATCGTAGATACATTATTCGAATCAGCAATTAATAGGTTAAAGCGCTTTCGAGATTAAAACTCACAGCGAGAGTAAAATAAAAAAAATGAACCTTAGTTACTCATACTTATTTAATAATTGCGTTACATTCCCTACTAACAGCTGTAAGAAGATAAGTATATAAATAAAACAGTAAGCTGCTTTACTTTTGCACAGAACGATGAAGTAATCAGAGAAGAACTAATAACTTGAAATTCCGAGAGCGTTCAACGGGCAGGACCTACATACACTCAAGTATTTCGCCTATTCTGTCATTGCAATAAGAGGTATTAAAGCTTCAGTTAGTGAATATAAATAACAATAACTTACTTGTATTAAGAAGCAGTCAAAAAATTATAACATTTATTGTCAAAAATGTTCAAATGTCTGTGAAATCTTATGGGACTTAACTGCTAAGGTCACCAGTCCCTAAGCTTACACACTACGTAACCTAAATTATCCTAAGGACAAACACACACTCATGCCCGAGGGAGTACTTGAACCTCTGCCGGGACCAGCCGCACAGCCCATGACTGCAGCGCCCTAGACCGCTCGGCTAATCCCGCGCGGCCATTTATTGTCGATTTAGTGTACTCACGCTCTAAAGTTAGAAAATGTATATACCATAGATCTGAAGAACTGATAACACTATGCTCTAGGATGTTAATAAACAGCGTAATCCCATACATACGCGGATTTTATACCGCCTTTGACAGTAAATATGTAGTTGGCGTCATCAACGGCTCCATACAAATTCACAGGTCACCAATGCACAAACCTGTGTTTGTTACATCATTACAAAATATGTAGACAAGCGTTATACAAGTGCCTTTATCTCATTTATATACGAATTGTCAAATAAAGTGTGGCTCCTATTCTCGTTTGTAAATGTTGTCATCTCTTCGGAAGAAGGTGCTTGTTATTCCTATCACAAAAATGACTAGTTTTTCGTATATTAACCGAAGCATTCAAATCAGGTAGACTTGTCAGTAAAAGAAGCAATACAGGGCAAAATTGATATTACAAAGTCTGCAATTTGGAGGATGTCATAGTATTTAAAAAACTAATTGTTTCTGAGAATAGTCTGCCTCATTACTTTAGATTATTGAAAAGCAAGAAAAATCAAATTAGCTTTTGTAACTGACTTTGCTTATGCAAGTCACAAGTTACGAAAGTAATCTTATAAACTGTTAGTAACACACATAACCAAGAATTGCCGAACTAGGTTATTTAGTTCTATAAATAATCGTGAGAAATGGTCTATAGGTAATATTTCGTAGAACATTTGGCTACATTACGTCTCTGGTGCATTCAAATTTTCTCTTTGAGTTGCTTAAAATGACGCCTAAAACAAACCAATAAATAAATAAATAAAAATTATAAACCCCACTGTTTTCAACTAAGTTTGTTAAAGTGGAATCTGGGAATTTATAATTTCCATAGCCAACACAGCTGTTTAGTGGAAAAATATCATAATTAATATAACTGCTACTGCATCTCTTTCTCTTCGATATGGGATAACTTTTTCCATATAGTCAACAGATCCAAATAAAGTTTCAATAATGAGACTGAAGCGTTATTAGAAATATATGTTTAATTCATAAATGGCCTCTGTAAGTCACCCTTTCAGTGAGACTCAGAATGTATTTTAACACTTAAATTTGGAACAGCCTGAACTGTAAAGAAACAACTAACAATTACATTCATTTAAGCGGAAGTTAACTCAGTGATTAAGAGAATTAAAATACATTCATAAATATGAAAGGAGGATTGGTAACGCATATAATACTTCTTCATTTGCTTTATTATAATCTAAAAAAATTGAAAGAAAGTCGCTTTTCTTATATTCTTAATTATCCTCATGTTACAAAACCGTATAGGAGTTGATGATGCACTGTCACTAAAAAAGTGAATGTGCGTTGGTAAAATATTTCCAGGGGTCGTCAGGCGTTGCATTCGTATCGTAGTTTCTTGGTATTTTCTTTTGCAACCGGAAATATTTGATTAAATATTCCTCTCTGCCGCTTTCACATGAAGAAGATGTGATCATGTTGAAGAGGCAGACTTGTTACCGCAATCTCTCGTGGTTGAGTCAAAGTCGTGGCATTGTCACTGTAAATTTTCCACAGTATAAGCAGTTTTGCTAGCAAAGATGTGATGGAAGAACAGGTACAACTGCGACATAATATCTCCATTTGTTTTCATAATAATATCTCCATTTACTTTCGTAAGACTGATGGAGGTTTTCGTTCCATAGGACCTTGATTCTAGATCGTACGGTTAATAAGAGTTTTTCAGGTGTCACTTTATCATTTTTCGATTTTTCTTGGCCAGATACTTTACCAGGAATGAAATTTCTTGATTTCAGTTAAAATATTCTCCACTCTTGCAGCTTATTGACCATATATTAATACGTCTTTACATTTCTCAGTTTCAAACTAACCACAAATAGTAGAAATATTGGTAAAATGTAGTATACTTGCCACCTTCAGCAATCAGTTTAGGAAAGTCCATGTTGAGCTAGATGTGTACCTAATGCGTATGGAACAGACGGTAGCGATGAGGAAAGCTTTCCCTGACCACCTCTTAACTCCAGCCATTGAAGACAGTGACTCGATTGTGTTGGCTATATCAGTAACTACATTAGCTGTGAAATATTTGTTTTGTCGCCACGAATTTTCTTCGGATCATTTCCAGTGACGCACCTTCGGCAGACCTTCAATATCCGTACCCACTTTCCTGATAATTATCAGATGTGCATCGCACCTTTGATCATAGTATGCTGCACGGCTGCAATTTAAAGGTGCCATTACCACCAGTACAAATCTTGCTTGGACATAATTTTCACAGACGAAAGCTGTTTCAGTCTTGTCTGCTGCCAAAATGTCTGCGTGATACCAAAGAACGGAGAAATTGTTTACTGTTCCATGGGTATTGCCGTTGGCTGTGAGCTTACGACGCAAAAAGGCACTACAAAATGGTTCAAATGGCTCTGAGCACTATGGGACTTAACATCTATGGTCATCAGTCCAATAGAACTTAGAACTACTTAAACCTAACTAACCTAAGGACGTCACACAACACCCAGTCATCACGAGGCAGAGAAAATCCCTGACCCCGCCGGGAATCGAACCCGGGAACTCGGGCGCGGGAAGCGAGAACGCTACCGCACGACCACGAGCTGCGGACAACTTCCAGTAAACGACCAGCACCTACAACAAAAAGCATTATTTATGGATTCGTGATCATCAATGTAGTAATATAAACTATAAGCCTATCCTCAACGCGTTGTCTTGATCATCATAACGTTTTACAAAGCATTGTGATGGTAAGCCCTTGACTTTCTCATATCACAGAAACAGCCACACGTATGTAGGGTGACTTACATACTTTGTACGTGGACTCAGAACGATGGTGCAAACTTGCTGATTTTCACAAATCAAATTATACCCGGCAATGGAAATATCGATAAACTACAAGAGAAAAAACGGGTACCGTTTGATTACTGACTTTTCGTTTTGTAGTAAGAGACGTTCCAACTGCACGTTACTGTAGGGTAATTCATAATGAATCTAGTGATTAGAAACGCATGAAATTATTTAACGTATAGTGCTAATTCGATAAGAATTACATAGAAAGTTAAAAAGAAATCTAAATTTTCATTGCAGTGCAAGCACAATGAATCGGATGTCAGTGCATACGCGACAATACGTATGTGAAAAGTTCCGTACACTAGTACTGCCACAGAAAGACAAGATACAGTTTGTGGAGTAGCTGTCTATTCAGATAACAGAAAATGGCGGGTCTCATACAGAATACATTAAGTGTGTCTGAAGTAAAAAAATGTGAAGATTCGGTAGTGTGTAGAACCAGGATGTAAGTGCAAAAAGAAGGTACTGTCCTGTCACGATTATTATTTTTACTATTTTTTTCCTTGGGCTGTCAGTCTTTAGACTGGATGTTTGCGACCCGCCAACCTCTGCATCTCCGAGCAGCCCTTGCACCTTACGTCCTCAATTATTTACTGGATGTTTTCCAATCTCTGTATACCCCTTCAGTTTTTAGCCTCTATAGCTCCCTCTTGCGCAATGGAAATGATTCACGTATATCTTAACAAAAGCCTCACGGTTATGTCCCTTCTTACCGCCATTCTTTTCAATGTTTCTTTCCTCAATAATTGTGAGGAGAAACTTCTCGTACTTATCTTCTCATTCTACCTAAATCTCCTCATCCTTCTGTAGCACAACGTCTCAAACGCTTGTTCGCTTGTTTTGTCACAGTCAGCGATTCACTTCAGTACGTTGCTGTACTTAAAACGCACATTCTCATAAATTCCGACCTCAAACTGATGCCGATATTTATGTTATTGAGCGACCATCCCGGACTCTGGAACCCAGAACCCACGACCAGTTGAAGGTGTTGTCCATCTAACGGCTTCATGGGCCATAAAAAATTTTATTTTTAGTATATCGTAATTAATAACCGAATTTACGTATTTAAAGTGCTGTTCTAATCTTCTGATTCCACAGGTACAATCTTATGTTAAGCGTTTAGCACAATGAGACAAGCACTATAGTTAGAAAGTGTGTGTTTGTCGTGAGGCAGTATAATTGACGGCGTGGAAATACCCGGACTGTATTCATCCCGTACTTGAGAATGAGAGTATTTAGCGACTTCCAACAAACTTTGCACATAATTCAAAACCTTAACGAATCCTTTTCTTGCTGATACCACGCACAAAAATGAAGAAAGGAAAAAAGTTTGCCACTTAACTACATTTTCACTGGATATGAAGTGAAACTTCAGCATCAGACAAAAGAACGTAGATTTTTGCACCACCTCGGTATCATCATCACTCACCTGCAGCACAGCTGGCCGATAGATTAATTAATGCACATAAGATCTGTTTTTCACTATAACCACTTTCAGACGGCCTTTCTCATCTGCCAAACTCTCAGGAGATGAAACGGACCATGTGAACCAAGGTATGAAATGCCCGGATGGTGACAACTACCATCCTCCACATACAAGTCCGCGTGAATAGGCTTCCTACAAAAGGCTTGTCACAGCGTAATACCAACCTTCCTCCAGACCTACACGTCGACGAAGGGACGACGGTCATCTTTCTCAACAACCATCATGAAATTAATATTCGGGTGGGTTGAATTCGGGTGTTTTAATAAGTCCTTCAAATTCTCGCTGCCAAACAACAAAAGTATCGTCTGCATATCTGAAAAAAAAAGCGCAGGCGTGAAAGCCGCCGGCTCCACTGCGCGTTCCTCGAAGTCTTCCATTAACAGATTGGCAATAACCGATGACAATGGGCTATCCATCGAAACTCCATCTGTCTGCTCGTATTGAATAATAAGAAAGTGGAAGTTGACACATGTCGAAATAGGTTCCTTAATTTAGCACCAAACCAAAGTCAATCAGCCGTAACGAATCAGACAGAGGAACACGATTGGAGAGAGAGACCACATCAGCACTTACTAGAATATCAGAGTCATTCAGACGTATTCCCTCTAATCGATGTAAGAAATCCATCGAGTTCTTAATGTGGTGCTCACACCGATCTAGTATAGGGTTCAACAGGTAGCAAGTTGTTTTGCTACACGATATGTCAATCGTTATCCTCCAATATGTTACAATCGTACGAAGACGAACTCCTTCCTTGTGGACCTTAGACAGGCCATATAACCTGGAGGGAACAGCACAACAAAAATTAAGACTATTGATGGTCTACTGCGATAAGGAACGTTTTTTCAGGAGCCTGCTAGTCTTTCTCTCGACACTTTTTGTGACCTCAGCACCGATCCCGCGATACGGTGAATCAGACAGTAAACACTGCAACTTTTGTAAGTAATCCTGCTTGGCCAAAACAACGGTAGCATTTCCCTTGCCCGCACGAAAAATACCAATATCCGGATTAACTCTAAGTGAACATAAGGCAGCTCTATCAGCCGCTGTGATATTACTTGGTTGGACGTGCCCCAGTCAACACACGACATACCTCCCATCAAGCGTCCTCGGCAAGATCAGGAGGCAGTTTAAAATCACCTTGCCCAACAGAACTAATAAAATCAACCACAGGCAAACTCTTCGGAGCGGGTGCAGAATTTAAACCTGCCCCTAATAAGGATAAAACTGCGTCGTCGAAATCTTTTCTCCATGAGGCTTATCACAGAACGTCGAGGTTTAGTATTTGATTCTGAGCTACGGAAACATTCATACTTCGCCAAATGCCGGGCAGTTACAGAACGAAATTCCCAGTGATGCTGCAACCATGAATCACTTAGAATTGTTCCGGATGTTGTTATTTTACCCGCTCTCTCTCTCTTGTAAAAAAAAAAAAAAAAAAAAAAAGAAAATAAAACAGAGGGACAGAGTTAATGCTGCCTCAGACGTTGATTATTAATTTCACTGGCAGTAATATCTGATGTCGGTTATCTTTTGTTTGTGATGGCGCTAGCGTTTTCCGTGAGTGTGTGCACGTGTTATCTTTTCGGCGTTTCTCTGAAAACCAAGGTTTCAAATTACCTTGCACACAGCTTACTTGCTACAGTTATGCCTTGAAAATGGCCGGGTGTGCTCCCGAAAAAATACCGGCGGTAGTCGATGACATCACCCGATTGCATTCCCGCAAGTTATTTGAACAACGTTGAGCCATGTTTCAAACTTTTCTAAATTTCTTCTCATTTACATGCTTAAAGTCATGTATTTAACACATTAATTCATTTGTAAAGTAATCAGGTGTTTGAAGCTGTTTTGTAGTTGGGAGTTCGATTGTTCAATGACTCGGGTGTTTACGGGTTTGGTACTGGTAGACTTACGTTGTCCAGGAAACCTTTATCCACCTGTGCTAGTCTGCTTTTCAAGTCCTCCTTGCTTGGTCTGTCATGTGGTATCGCCCAAGGTAACAGAATTCCTTCATTTCACCTACTCTTGGTCACCAATTTTAGTGTTAAAGTTTTCGAACATTTCATACTTGCTACTCCTCATTACATTCGTCTTTCTTCGCTTTGCCCTCAGTATATATTCTGTACTTAGTATATCTGTTCATCCCATTCAGCAGGTCTGTTATAATCCTTTACTTTCACCGAAGACAGTAATATCGTCAGTGTATCGTATGGTTGGTAACCTTTCACCCCGAATTTTAAACAAAGAGCTGAACGTTTCTTTTGTTTACGCAATTGCTCTCGCAATGTATAGAATTAACAGAAGTGGCGAAAGACTACATCCCTGTATTAAACCTTTTTTAATCCGAGCACGTCGTTCTTGGTAATCCATTTTATTGTTCCATCTTGGTTGTTCTGGTACGTGTTATATCTTACTCCTCTTTCGCTACAGGTTACACCTATCTTCGTGAGAATTTCGAATATTTTTCACCAGTTTTCGCTGTAGTTTGCAGCGCCTACTAGTGAGTTTTGTTTCCATTATTAAGCGAAACGTCAGCAGTGCGTCTTTAGTGCTTTTATCTTTCCTAGACGCAAACTCTTCATCTAACTAACATCAGCAGCTTTGGTACATGTTATGTTAGGTTAATAGTATGGTAGTTTTGCGCTTATCTACTCTTATCTTCAGGATTGTGTGGATATTTTTTTTCCGAAAAGTCTGATGCTGTATCTTCAGTCTCAGAGATTCTGCAGACCAATCTGAACAATCCTTTGGATGCCAGCTACCCCAACGATTATAGAAATTTAGAATGAACGTTTTCTATTCATTCTGCCAGATTTGATAACTAGGCTGCAAAAGTCGGACTCCAATACTGGATTCCCTGCATGTTACGTATCGACTCCTGTTTCTACAGCGCCATCAAACAGTTCCTTCCCTTTCCAGAGGCTTTTATTGTACTGTTTACACCAATCCACTCTTTTGCGCTTAGCAGCAGAACTCTTTGTGAGGAGTTTGTATCGCCACAAGTCAAGATAATTGTTCTTATTTATAACATTTTAGCGGAAATTTATCTAAATGCCTAATCACAATGACTAAGTTGCGGTTACCTCTGGTTTTCGCCGAGGTAGAATTTTGAAGTAATGACGGCCCGCTGACAACGTTTGGTATAAAGTCTTATTGTTGCTTTTCTGTGCACCAACACGTAGTACTGTTACGAACGGGCTGGTGGAGTCGGTATTAAAAATAATATAATTATTGGCTCTAGATGTATCGAAAGAAATTATCGATATACCTACGGAGAAAGTACCGACGTACCGGCAACAAATAAATATGTCGGCTGCACATTGTAAATATACCGCCAGTTTTAGAGCTGTATATTTATGTATTGATTTATTATTACGTACTATGTACATTAACAAGCTAACAGCGAGCTTATCCCCCTCAGAGCAAGAATTGAAAGGAAAACAATGCACATTCATATTTGGCGATAACCACTTTGCTAGCTGTAGGTAAGACACACAATAAAAGGTGTACGATGAGTGCGTCGTTCATTTTCGTCGCATATCGAATTTGTCTGGAACACTTACTGTCCCCTTCCCTGTTTACTTCATTTCTGCAGACGGCAGCAACCTAGCTGTTGCAGTGTCAAAATTGCGTGGTGAAGTTAAACGTTAGAGTTTCTGTAGGCAGCGCCGAGCGACGATTACGTCAGCATTTCCTCTTACACGTCTCCAACCACCGCAAAGACCAGTCTCTTCATTTATATTTTTGTTTATCGGTGTCAGCAACTGTTTTTAAAGAACGCCGATGTGAAGATATAGCGCACGAGTTGCGTTAAAAATTGTTTTTAAGGTAACTGGTGTGCTATTTCTTATATCAGATGAGATGTCTTGTTATTCCATTCACACCAGCACCACCTCCTCCCCCCCCCCCCCAAAAAAAAATCGGACTTTTTCTTCCTGCCATCTATAATAATAATTGCATCACAAAGTCAAAGAGAAAGACTGGACGTGATGAAGTCTCAAAAATTAGTATGACTCCTTCGCACAATGAAAGTAAAATTATGTTCTACTACCATTTCAAAAGAAAAACTTCAAATACTTATCGAAAATTGTAAAAAAAATTTAACGTAAAAATATCGATATTTGCATTTCCACATCGATATATTTGTGAGAAAAATGTCGCTGATATTTATCGACATATTTCCTAATTACTATCGGTGTATCGATATTTCACCAACTGTCCTAGTCGAGAAGTGCACTATTCGGCTGAAGTTATTCCGTTTGTAATGTGATTGTTGGTGCAGCATTTGTTCATTTGAGAATTTGTGTGAAAGGACCGATGACGTATAGCGGCACGCGAACTCTTTAATCAGTTGAGCATATTTAAAAGTGTTTGCTGTGAATTGTGCTTTCGGTTGTAAATCGTATTGTTCATGTTATACTAAGATTTACTGTTCTTCATCGTGTTTGTCATTATCCTCCACAGTCAGTGGAATATATGGTTCTCATTTAATGGGGCTGAGGGAGGCAGCAACATCGTCGTTTTGTAGGAAGCACCCAACAGTCCTGTTACATCCTCTTTACTCTTAAAAACCTTTGCTTTTAATTTCGCCACATGTTTTCCGACTATCCTGTATACTGAATCTGTCCTTACGACGATCATATCGTTTTCGATTTCTTCACATATTTCGCCTTACCTTCCCTGTGTCTCCTTGGTGATGTATTTTACTGTATTCTCGTCTCATCCCAAACACTTCAATACTTTCTTCTGTCGTTCGTCAACTGAAATATTTTTTCTATTACCCAATTCTTCGGAGCTGTTTTCCTTGTGCATATTTTTATCTTTCGAATCTCTGATACTGCCTATTTTAGAATGCTGTAAATGCAAAGAAGGTAGAATGAATTCTCCTTTCGTTTGAACGTAGTCCACGGAAATCGACGAACAAAGCGGCTAGAGAACTTCAAATGCCACAAATAATGGCTTGTCGTGTTCTCAAAGCAAAGCTGAAAGTGAAACCGCGCGTAATGCAAATTTTATAGGAATTGAAACAGACTGCTTCAAACGGACGAATCATGTTACGGAAATGTTGAAAGCCATTGAGGAAGAGACATCTGTTGTATGTCTCATTATTAGCGTTAAGGCAACCTTCTATACAAGTGGCAATGGTAACCGGCAGAGCAATCGAATACGGCGTACAGAAAAGACATCGTGTGTAACTGAATATCGTTGTAACTCATTTTAAGTTAATATGTCCTTTGGGAGATCAGCAAAAAAATAGAGAATCCATTTTTCTTCGTTGAGCTATATGTTTCAAGTGCGTTTACTAGGACATCCTTGAGCAATGACATACCACAGGACGGTACGTATTCCATAGATTACATTTTTGAGCGAGGTGGTGCAGCCCCACAGTGAGTATATTAGCAACCGTTGTATCGTCGCACTAGACATGACGACGCTGTGATCTCCGAACCTCTCACCCTCATTTTTCCTTTTATGTGTTACGTGGAAGACATTGCGTATGGGCCTCCTTTGCCGAAAACAGTTCCAGAACTCAAAATTTGCATTTATGAGGCGCCTACAACGGTAACACCACATACGCTTCATAGTATAAAACGGATTAGGCCAATCGCTAAGACATATCTGTGTGACTAATGGAGTTACATCGAACACCAATAAAGTATGTAATAAAAATGTAGCTTTTTATATTCCCTGAACTTTTACCAGCTGCTGTGGTCGAGTGGTTCTAGGCGCTTCAGTCCGGAACCGCGCTGCTGCTACAGTCTCAGGTTCGAATCCTTCCTCCGGCATGGCTGTGTGTGGTGTCCTTAGGTTAGTTAGATTTAAGTAGTTCTAAGTTAGAGGACTGATGATCTCTAATGTTAAGTCCCTATTTTTGAACCTGAACTTTTATTTATATATTGCTATGCACTAAATAGCTATAGCTGTTTTTAATCGCTATGTTTATTTTGAAATGTCCTGTACCGTAGACACAGAATCACAGAAATGGTAAAGCTGACACTGTGAAGGATATCTGTGGGCGTAGAAAGTTCTCAGAATTAAGTGGAAATAGGGAATTACTCGTCATAAATTCAAGCTGGGTACTGACATTTCTCTATCGTCGACAGAATAATAAGCTAACAACCCTTGTCTAGCTTCAGAACGTTAGTTGCCCGTACCCCTCCCCAAATTGCAATAGCGACACGACAGACAGTTTTAATCTCTCTCAAAGTTTCACGGGAGCGTGGACTCTGCGGCAGTGTGAATAATCCATTCTGGACCGGAAAAACATGCCCACAGTAGCTATTTATAAATCAAATTCCAGCAGTAGCAAATTATGTTAGTACTGAAGGAATATATAAGGAAATCGACAGTATTTGCTGATGAGACGAAAGATACACGCTTGTGTGCATGTAAATTGCAGAAACGGTCGTGAGAGAATTTTATTGACAGAAATACTGCCGCGAGAAAGCAGCTCCGCCCGCCGAAGGCATTCCAGTGGCTGGTGGGTGGCGCGCGGCAGGTGGCATTGTTTAGACTGCGGCCTCGGCAGCTGGCTGGCTGGAACTGGAGCTGGAGCTGATCTGTCGTCACCCCACTAGCGCTGCCTGCGGCCGGCCGGAAGCAGACTCTGTTTACAGCGCCGCCAAACACACCCTCTGCCACCGGCTGCTGCTCTTGCGCCGCAGGTATGGACTGCTGCACGACCTGGTCGGAGCTACCGCTGCGAATCCTACGACCTCGCGCATCAGCAAAGCTCTTCACATCGACAACTTCGGCGTTATGTCCAGGAAAAAGCGACAGGTCAAATTTTCAGTCCGTAGACTGTAATGGTGGTTTGAAAGCTGCTTGAAAAACAGACTACAACATGTTGTCTGTGGAAACGAGAAGTCGTACTAGAAGCATGCACTCACAGGAGTACCAGAGGTATCAGTCCCGGGCCCAATACTGTTGCACATGTTTCTCAGTGACATCTCCTCGGCTATTTCCTGCTCTAAATATCACTTTTACGTTAACATCTCCAACTACACGTTAGTGCCAGACCTAAAGATATCAGTGCTGTGATCGTCCACATGGATGAGGAACTGTCTTCAGTGCAAGGGCGAGGCGTGCTACTAACTCCTGTAATCGCCGATTATAGTTACAAGTAGGACGCATTTTTTTCCAATGTGAACATTCTTTGTATACATTTTTTTCTATAATTTCAGTTACGAGCATATTCTGTGAGTGTAAAATTCACGGTTAACCCGGGTGAATTTGGCACATTAACAGCTGACCGTATCACAGGCTCAAGTTTGAAAGGCCAGAGGGGCTGCGCTCTTGTACTTTCCCAACAACAGCGATTAAAGGTGCGTGCCCATCCCATTACAAGGTCCACCCCCTTTCGCTTACCTCCACCCCCTTTCGCTTACCCTAGAGAAAGCAAAGGAAGACTGTCCAGCTGTTAAAGGCAGTCGGTAATCGTATAACGCCAATGACTCCCTAGGTCTTCTAGAGACACGTTTGTGAGTGTATCGTGCGTTGCAGCGCTAGAAGTTTTCAGATATAAATCTGGTGGCATACTTTAGTGTTTCATAGTATGATAGTACATATTATCACTTATTATTACAGTTTTAGTGAATAGGAGTATCTTAATCATTTTCAATTAATTTTTGCGTAAATGTGAAGTTGGGTTACTGAACAATATGGATGAAGTAGCGGTCTCCTCAGAAGATACAAACGTATTCGAGTGTAAATGCATGCTAGAAGTTCTGTGGATAAATCCACTTGGAGTACTTAGTTTTGAGGGGAAATAAGACGTCATCAAACAAGGATTGCCTACACCAGATATTCCACATTTAAATAAAGGAACAAAACACTGTCAGACAATTTCAAAAATGTTAGTACTCCTCTTACAAGTGGTTGCGTGGCAGTAAAAAACATAAACGTAAACTCCGCTACAGGCACTGGCGGACCCAGTCGTACCGACCGGCCGCTGTGTCAGCCCACAGGCATCACCGGATGCGGATACGGAGGGGCATATGGGCAGCACACCGCTCTCCCGGCCGCATGTCAATTACCGAGACCGGAGCCGCTACTTCTCAATCAAGTAGCTCCTCAGTTTGCCTCACAAAGGCTGAGTGCAACCCGCTTGCCAACAGCGCTCGGCAGACCGGATGGTCACCCATCCAAGTGCTAAGCCAGCCCGACAGCGCTTAACTTCTGTGATCTGAAGGGAACCGATGTTACCACTGCGGCAAGGCCGTTGCCTGCGTGGCTGTGAAGAGACACAAAAGTTGTACTGTTGGTCATTTGTTTTGTGTTCTTCCCGTATGTTGTTGACAAAAAACGGCGTGAGTGACACGAACAGTTCCAACAAACGACGCCAAAATTCCAGGGACCATATTACACTCGTTAAATTTGACAGACAATGGATAGATTTTGTAGGAACAATGCCCTGATATTAAATGTTCAGAACAAAAACCAACAAGTGAAGAAAAACAGTCATTGTGAGCTGTTTAACAAGCGTGACTTGTCTCCTAGCTGCACATGGACTCTCTTTCAGAGGACACAATGAAACAGAGGGCAGTGATAACTGGGCCATTTACGTTGAGCTATTATACTTAATGGCACAAAAAGATGAATGTCCGTCAAATCACTTGCAGACTCCAACGGTTTTTCAAGGTGTCTCAAGTGACATACAGAATGGCCTAATCGATTGTATTGTTGAAGTCATTCACGCAGAAATTTCGAAAGAACTAAAAGAAACGTCATTTGTTGCAGTTATTATGGATTAGAAGGTAGATGTTTCAAGTCAGTCCCAACTTTCAACTGTTTTGCTATATTTGTTATACACTGGTGAAGGTACTCCGTCTTCAGGCCACGAGTGGCCTACAGGGACCATCCGACCGCCGTGTCATCCGCAGTGGAGGATGCGGATAGGAGGGGCGTGGGGTCAGCACACCGCTCTCCCAGTCGTTATGATGGTATTCTTGACCGAAGCTGCTACTATTCGGTCGAGTAGCTCCTCAATTGGCATCACGAGGCTGAGTTTCCCCGAAAAATGGCAACAGCGCATGGCAGTCTGGATGGCCACCCATCGAAGTGCCGACCTCGCCCGACAGCGCTTAACTTCGGTGATCTCACGGTAACCGGTGTATACTGGTGAAGGTGTGAGAGATTTTTAGGATTTGTTGAAGTCAGTGATTACCGAGTGCTGCCAGCTTAACAGAGCATCTGCTTGGCTGCATAAGTGAATTTGACTGTGACAGAAAGCTCGTAGGCCAGACGTACGATGGATGTGCCTTCATTGCTGGGCAACATAATGCAGTACAAAATCTTCTGAGAGGCGAAAACGCCTCAGCTCTCTTTGTACATCACTATGCTCATAAAACGAATGCAGTGTTGAAACAGTCTGTTGATTTCATAGGGGAATGCTAAATACTATGTAAGACAATTTCTGGTTCAAAAAATGGTTCAAATGACTCTGAGAACTATTGGACTCAACATCTGAGGTCATCAGTCCCCTAGAACTTAGAACTACTTAAACCTAACTAACCTAAGGACATCACACACATCCACTCCCGAGGCAGGATTCGAACCTGCGACCGTAGCGGTCGCGCGGTGCCAGACTGAAGCGCCTAGAACCGCTCGGCCACACCGGCCGGCTACAATTTCTGGTTTTGCCTCTTTTTTTCCTCCACATCGTCTGAAAGATCCATCGATTTGGATGAATTGATCATTTTCGTTCAGTATCCAACACCAAATGGTTTTATAGCAGCAGATTAATCGAGCTAGTGGCGAACTACACCGATGAGGTAAAACGCTATGAACACCACTTTCCAGATGCAGGAGACGAGGTACTGGCGGAAATAGAGCTGTGAAGAGGGGCCGCGAGTCGTGCTTGGTTAGCTGAGACGGTAGAGCACTTGCCTTCGAAAGGCAATGGTATGAGTTCGAGTCACGGTCCAGCACACAATTTTAATCTGGTAGGAAATTTCATGACGACCACCTATTTAATAGAATGTTGGCCCACTGTGCGAAAACAACACAGTAGTTATTCTTCCCGGTATGGATTCCACAAGTAGTTGACAGGATTTTAGAAGTACGTGGCACCGGATGTCAATGCACACACCAAGCAATTCCTGTAAATTACGGGATGGTGGTTTACGGACACGCAGCTGGTCCCCGATATGTGGTCCAGAGGCACTTTTGCTGTCCAATGCATCAGCGTGAGTTCACTATAATGCTCCCAAAGCAATTAGCATGATTCTGACATTGCAACACGAACAGTTATCCTGTTGGAAGGTGTCATCGCGTTGGGAAGACTCCAAGCATGAAGCGATGCAGGTGGTGCGCTATAATGTTCACTTAGTTCACTCAGATTCCATGGAAGGCATCCTAAATGTTGCCCAGTAGCATAATTCTGTCCTCACCGGCATCCATCTGTGGCTCAGTGCATGTTCCTTGCAGTCATTCGCCTGGATAACGGCATGTATGGACCCAATCATCGACCTAGCGTAACAAGAAATGCGGTTCGTTCGATAGGCGACACTTTTCTATTGATCCACGGTGAAAACTCAGTGATGTTGTGCCCACTGTAACCGTAACTGAGAATGTCGTTAGGTCAACACAGGAATACGAACGGGTCCTGTGATGTGGAGCTCCACGTTCAACGAAGGCCTTTGGACGGTGAGCTCCGGAACACTTGGGCCTGCGGCCGGTCGGTGTGGCTTAGCGGTTCTAGGCGCTTCAGTCTGGAACCGCGCGACCGCTACGGTCGCTGGTTCGAATCCTGCCTTGGGCATGGATGTGTGTGATGTCCTTAGTTAGGTTTAAGTAGTTCTAAGTTCTAGGCAACTGATGACCTCAGATGTTAAGTCACATAGTGCTCAGAGCCATTTGAACCACTTGCGCCTGCACCAGCATTGCACCTTGTCTTCATTCTGCCACAGATTGCTGCCTCTCCTGGATTACACAGTGGGGGGTCCTCCGATCTCTGCATTTTGCGAAGAGCCGTAGAGGTCCAACAACATACGGGCTACTCGTTCTTCCACCATCCTTCACCCGTTTTCCGTAGGTACTCACGACAGTAGCACGCCAACAGGAGAACCAGCTTCGCCACTTCAGAGTCTCGTTTCCATCAAGAGCGCTACAATAGTGTTTGCTCTGTCAAAACCGATTATTTCAGTGGATTTCCACATCTGCGGCCCGTATCTTCGCTGTAATGACTGCCCATTCGCTTCTGTTCCACTTATCCTTTCTTACAGCGCCACGCGCCCACGACACACCAGGATGCATTTAATCTCACGGTGGGCAATGGTCATAATGTTTTGGCTTATCAGTTTATTGGAACAATTCGAAGAGCTTTTCGACTATATGAAAGACGATTGTAACGCATGCGACGGCGAAACAGGAGCGTGCGCCAAAGACTTTTACCTGGTGAAACGTCCCCTTAGAAAAATTAATGAATTACTGTGCTGATAAACCTCTTACATTATTTGATTTTCAAACAGCTGAGCAAAACTGAACGTACTCAGACATTACTCTCTTTACTTATTCTGATCAACAATAAACTGACACACAATATTTTTAGCGCAACGCAATCTGACTTTCAAAAATCCCTACAAAAGAAAGGCCCTGACTAACATGAACCTATACGTTTTACAAATCACTTACCTCACAAAAATCTTCGTTACTCGAACTACTGCAATACAGCGAGCGCCACCACTGCTAGCTAAATAAAAGATTCAAACTACTGAAGGCACTAACTACTGATAGGCATAGTTAGCAAATGAAAGATTTTGATAGAGAACAAACAATGTATTTACCTCAATAGTGTTCAAAAGTGATAATTTATATATCAGTCCATGATATCCAATATTACAAATTTACTCTTTCTGATGGACACACGTCCAGATCGTCCGCTCTCAAAATTCCGCCATCTCTCTCCCCATATCCACCAGTGCTGGCCGTTCACCTCCAACTGCGCAGCGCTACGCGCTGTTAACAGCCAACTGCCCAACACTACAATAGCGAATGTTACAGCAATGCTAACCAGCCACAGAATGCACACAGCACACCCAATGATTTTCATACAGAGCGCTACGTGGCGTTACCAATATAAAAACCTAAACAGCCTACTTACAATGGCACTTAAGCAATTTAGTTTCAGTTTCTTGCTTAATGATTTTTCCAAATCAGGAGCTCTTTTCAAAATATAGCAGATTAAACTCTTTGATGTCAACTTTTGTTGGAAGGAAGTTGGTCAATTTAAGACAGAGTTGCAGGAACTTTGCGGTAAATTTGAGAAAGTGTGGCCTAAAATCGAGCCAGAAGAAAAGGGTAGTGATCCTCCAAGAAAGAAGCAATGGGATGGAGTGACTGACAAACAAACCTCACACCATGTTTAGTTTTGTCAAAGTGTTGATACTGTCTCGCGTCATTTAACTGACTGGTATACTGACTTGTATACTTCGAATTTCTTTCACATGTGACTTATGAAAAGTGTAGCCGAGAGGTCTAACGCGTTGCTTCCCTAGCGGGAAGGCGTGAGGGACCCCCGCACGAATTCCCCCGGCTGATTGGTATCGTGGTCCGGTGTGCCAGCCATCATGTGGATGGTTTTTAAGGTGGTTTTCCATTTACCTCGGCGAATGCGGACTGGTTCCCCTTATTCCGCCTCAGTTTCACTACGTCGGCGATTGCTGCGCGAACACGGTCTCCACATACACGTACACCATAATTACCTTACCACGCACACACTTGGGGTTACACTCGTCTGGTATGAAACATTTCCAGAGGGGGGGGGGGGGGGGGGGGGCGGTCCACTGGGGGCGAACCGCTCAATAACCCTCGTCTGGGTGTGGGGCGGCTGTGAGGTGGAGGTGGGTGGGCTGCTGTGGCCTGTTGTGGGTTTGTGAACCACTGAGGGCTACGACGGGACGAAGCCTCTCCAACGTTTCTAGGTCCCCGGTTTAATACACAATACACAAAAGCCAATAAACAGAAAATATCCCTGAGGCTGTAGTTAATTCCTTGAAGGTGTCCTACAGTGGATATTTTGATGTCCCTCGACTAAGGACGGAACTATATGTGATATATTCTCAAGACGAATTCCGGAACCAGCCAGTATTTAGAAAAAGTTAATATCTCGCCACCTGCGGTAGTCAGTGAAGCAGTACTTGAAGCATCAGAACTAGTGAAATTAAGTTTAATCTTTCCTGTAACCAGTGCTTCAGCAAAAAGATCATTTTCGGCGTTGATGAGAATCATAATTTAACTTAATAATGCACAGTCGCAAACCGGAATTTCTCACCTGGCTTTGGCGCCCATTGAAAAACAGTTGTTCAAGTCCGCGGAAAAACAAGTGTCATTCTATGACGACTTGATTAAAGTTTTCTACAAGAGGTATGGCAGAATTGATCTTAAATATAAATAAAACTGTAAATGTGGGAACTTTTGATATCATCGTCATTCATGTAAATACCACAAGTTTTCCGAGTATCCCGTATCGCTCAACAGTCCTGATTTTTACGTGGTTGGACATTGTACTTTAATAGACGACATACGACATTATCCAGTGTAATACTAGAGCGTGATGAGACCCAGTAACGAATAATGGTAAACAATACCATAATAATTATAAAATTGACATTACAAATAATAGCGCAGGTTCCAGTCCTCCCTCAGGCATGGGTGTGTGTTTATGTCCTTAAGATAATTTAGTTTACGTAGTGTGTAAGCTTAGGGACTGATGACCTTAGCAGTTAAGTCCCATAAGATTTCACACACATTTGAACATTAGAAATAATAGTTACAGCAGCAGTAATGTTACTTGAATTAACGTAAACAATAACAAAAGTAATAGTAATAATGACAACAATAATAGCAATTATAATAACAAAATTTTTACTTTTAACATTTTCTTAAAGCGATTACAATTACGAATACCTCACGCCTCGCCACTGCCTTTGTGGTAGGATGGACGTTAAAACTGGGATTTAAACAAAATATGAACAAATCCCAAATAATTCAAGACCCCACCAGAAATTAAAACCTTCTTAATACCGCATAAAGTTTCCTCTTATTCTTCGCAGCGATATTCTAGTATCATATCAGTACAGTGAAGAAGTTGGGTGTAACATTGGATGAGCATCTGAATTGAGCAGAAAATAATGCCTGCACATGCAGTGACTACTTTCGGTTGCCTCTACGCCCTCCAAGAGTTTGGTTCAAATGGCTCTGAGCACTATGGGACTCAACTGCTGAGGTCATTAGTCCCCTAGAACTTAGAACTAGTTAAACCTAACTAACCTAAGGACATCACAAACATCCATGCCCGAGGCAGGATTCGAACCTGCCACCGTAGCGGTCTTGCGGTTCCAGACTGCAGCGCCTTTAACCGCACGGCCACTTCGGCCGGCATCCAAGAGTTTCGAAGCAATCTTTCCACAGGATGTGAAAGGTAAACTTGTGCATTCACTCATTCTACGAACCTCTGGCATTGCGAGGTAATCCGAAACAGCATGAGTAGTGGAACGGTTTAGACTAGCCAAAAATGCTTGTCTCCAACAGCTGCCTATCTGACCGTGTCAGTGACTCATACGCCTAGTTAGGATGGTGACGTGACTAGCGTACACTATACAGTCATCTTCAGCTCCTCAGTGTGTATGCAGTTCAGTACCTCGCATCGGAGAGACGTGCATATCACCATGATCGAAACAAAGAGTCACAATGGTGTATGTTCCCCATTCATAATCCGAAACACACACAAATTCCAGGACTAGAGGGGTGAACGAAGACTGCGAATATATGTACGGCCGAGTAAATGTGCAACTGTTGAGAAAATGAGCACCCAGAGACGCTGCAGTCTGGAACCGCGCGACCGCTACGGTCGCAGGTTCGAATCCTGCCTCGGGCATGGGTGTGTGTGCTGTCCTTACGTTAATTAGGTTTAAGTAGTTCTAAGTTCTAGGGGACTGATGACTTCAGAAGTTAAGTCCCATAGTGCTCAGAGCCATTTGAGCTCCCAGAGGAATCAAGGGGGTTCCAAAAATGTTTTCTCAACGACCGTTCAGCAAACGTTGTTGCGTATGGGCTTCCGCAGCAAGTACCTGGTTCATGCACAATTGTTGACTGTTGTTAATCGGCGGCGAAGACTGAATTTAGCACGCCATCACCCCAACTGGATGTCCACTAGGTGGCGACAGGTGGCCTTTTCAGCTGAATCATGTTTTACGTTCCATCGAACACATGGGCAGTGGCGTGGACGGCGTGAAACTACTGAAAGCAAACGCCCTGCAACAGTCATAGGAAGGGTCCAGATCGGAGGGAGATCGGTATGGTTTGGGGGCTATTTCCGTGGTATTCCCTCGTCGATTTCATCATTCTGGAAGGCACTATGGATGCATCTATTCCTACAGAGCATATTCAGGCCTTAGAAAGGTGGTCGTATCAATGGGAGTGGACAGTCTATTACCATTTCGTTGGCGTCACCACTCCGAAAAGCATTTTAAGTTACTGTAGCTGCCCACCACGCACATCACCCCTCCTTCCTCTCCCCCCCCCCCCCTCCACCCTCCACCAAACAGCCTCCCTCCCGAATCATGTAACGGAGGCAGGCGTTGGAACCAGCCCTGTATTTAGTTCGGTAGACGTGGAGACAAGCCCAAAAACCATATCTACTTAGGGCGGCAAAACGGCCCCCTCGTTAATCTGCGAAGCTGATTTCGACCCTTGGCCGGCGCGTCCCCTCGTGTCCTTGAAGTGGGTGCATTAACGTAATGATCTGTTTTCTGTTCTTTATTCTTTTTGTTCTTCAGTAATATTACAATTCCAAGAAACAACACAGAAACGTGTTCTAGTGTCATTTTTGCTGAATCCTAACTTCCCACAGAAATGCATATACCGGGTGATCAAAATGTCAGTATGAATTTGAAAACTTGATTAACCACGGAATAACGTAGATAGAGAGGTAAAAATTGACACACATGCTTGGAATGACATGGGGTTTTATTAGAACCAAAATAAATAAATAAATAAATAAAGTTCACAAAATGTCCGACAGATGCGCGTCGTTTGGTGATGTACGTGTCCTCAGCCGCCACTTTCGTCATGCTTGGCCTCCCAGGTCCCCAGACCTCAGCCCGTGCGATTATTGGCTTTGGGGTTACCTGAAGTCGCAACTGTATCGTGATCGACCGACATTTCTAGGAATGCTGAAAGACAACATCCGACGCCAATGCCTCATCATAACTCCGGACATGCTTTACAGTGCTGTTCACAATATTATTCCTCGACTACAGATATTGTTGAGGAATGATGGTGGACATGTTGAGCATTTCCTGTAAAGAACAACATCTTTGCTTTGTCTTACTTTGTTATGCTAATTATTGCTATTCTGATCAGATGAAGCGCCATCTGTCGGAAATTTTTTGAACTTTTGTATTCTTTTGGTTCTAATAAAACCCCATGTCATTCCAAGCATGTGTGTCAATTTGTACCTCTCTATCTACATTATTCTTTGATTTATTCGGTTTTCAAATTTGCACTGACTTTTTGATCATCCTGTATTCCATGATAGGCATGAATACTCCAGCACCAGATTGTTCGAATGGGCATTCGCTAGGCAGACGATGACCTTTCCCATTTGCACTGACATTTTAAAACTTCAAGACTGAAAGCTTAACCTTCTTCTTCTTCTTGCGCTTAATTCTTTTGGTTGCCAAGTATTTCTCCTTCTTTCCCTTTGGGTCTTAAAACGATGTGTAAAATACATTATTCCCGGATGTTATGATCAGAAAATTTTCGACAATATTCTAACTGCTTCCCAGGAAAAATCAGTCTCTGCTGATATGCCAGAATTCCTTGATTAATCTGGATTTTGGCTGTATGAATTTCATTCGTATTGGAAGCTTCTACCTATAAGGTCATTGTCTTCCCCGTCAAAGTGTTAGTAAATATCTGTATTTGCAACTCGTATATCCACAAGCTAATCAAGTCCATCGCGAAACCTCTATCATATTGTACTTTAATTTAGATAAACAGAAAACCATCATGGTGAAGTCTAGCTACTCTGCACTGTGCAAAACTCAGCGCCTTGTTGCATTGAACAAATTCGAAAAGCACTTCTTTCCTCAACCTCATAGTTTTTCCCTAAAAATTAAAGTTAAAATAAACGCTCTCATCCTCTGGTAGTGACGCTTCTATCTGTTTTATTTCCTCAATCAGCCACGCCACTTCCTTTTCTCCTAACATCGTTAGTTAACGTGCTGCGACTTTCTTTTCTCCCTCCCTACTTCACCCCTCTCTCTTGTCAAACGCAGCAAGTGCCGATAATTTAGAGTTGCCTGCCTATAATACGCCTTCACCGTTGTACACTGAAGAACCAAAGAAACCGGTACTCCTCCCTAGTCTCATGTAGGGCCCTCGTGAGCATGCAGAAGTGCCGCGACACGACGTGGCATGGACTCGACTAATGTCTGAAGTAGTGCTGGATGGGACTGGCACACTGAATCCTGCCGGGCTGTCCAGAAATCCGTAAGAGGACGAGCGGGTGGAGTTCTATTCTGAACACCACGTTACAAGGCACCACAGATATGCTCAATAATGTTGATGTTTGTAGAGTTTGGTGGCCAGCGGAAGTGTTCAGACTCAGAAGTGTGTTTCTGGAGCCACTCTGTAGCAATGACGCATGGGGTGTCGCATTGTCCTGCTGGAATTGCCCAAGTCCGTCGTAATGCGCAATGAACATGAATTGACGCAGGTGATCGGATAGGATGCTTATGTACGTGTCACCTGTCAGAGTCGTTTCTAGACGTATTAGGGGTCCCATATCACTCCAACTGCACACGCCCCACACCATTATAGAGCCTCCACCAGCTTGGACAGTCCCCTTCTGACATCCATGGCTCATGGATTCATGATACTGTCTCCATACCCGTACACTTCCATCCGCTCGATAAAATCTGAAACGACACTCGTCCGACAAGGCAACATGTTTCCAGTCAGCAACAGTCCAGTGTCGGTGTTGACGGGACCAGACGAGGCGTAAAGCTTTATGTCTTTCAGTCATTAGGGTACACGAGTGGGCCTTTGGCTCCAAAAGCCCATATCGATGATGTTTCGTTGAATGATTCGCACACTGGCACTTGCTGATGGTCCACCATGAAATAAGCAGCAATTTGCGGAAGAGTTGCACTTCTGTCACGTTGAACGAGTTGTAGGTCTCGTTCTTGCAGGATCTTTTTCCGGCCACACCGATGTCGGAGATTTGATGTTTTACCGGATTACAGATATTCGCGGTACACTCGTGAAATGGTCGTGCGGGAAAATCGCCACTTCATCACTGCCTCGGAGATGTTGTGTTCCATCACTCGTGCGCCGACAATAACACTACGTTCAATCTCACTTAAATCTTGATAACCTGCCATTGTAGCAGCAGTAACCGATCTAACAACTGCGTCAGACACTTGTCTTATATAGGCGTGGCCGACCGCAGTGCCATTTTTTGTCTGTTTACATATATCTTTATTTGAATACGAATGCTTATGCAAGTTTCTTTGGTGCTTCAGTGTACTTCTTATGTACGACTGTAATCGTGTTCTTTTTTGCTCTGCAGTAATCTCTAAATAATTCGTTCTGTATTAGATACAACTTATAACATGCTTATTGTAATGAATATACCAGTAATGTAAAATGTGTAATATTTCGTGTTAGATGCAAGAGGGTGCCCGATGGCCCTAATATTGTCAGGTTAGTGGAGGTTTAAACGTTGCAACACTCACGTTCACGTTGTTAAAAGAGGCGTTCTCGTGCGTTCCCCTTAATAGTACGTTGGTTACTCACTTTTTAGAGAGAGGAGAGGGTATAATGGTGTGGGCGGGCTAGAGGACAGGGTGTTTATGTTTTACTTGCTGTGCGAACTGAGATGTTATATCATAGTTCATCCACATCCGATATTTAATGTTTTGTAGGCGTGAATAGCACATTGGTGACCTCCAACGTTTCAGCACTGGGTGGGGACTCGACAGCTGGTGTATTTTTCGCCTGTGGAACCCCACAGTACGTTAATATTTCTAAAATGGCATATTTCGAAACCGCCTAGACCTGGCTAAGAAACGAAAGTTTACTATCGGTTCCGACCTTTTTCTAATCATTGGAAATCAGATACTTTTGTGATACCTGATAATTGTTAGATGCTCTAACCCGTTGGTTAATAAAGATTTATGTCATCAGGATCACTTGGTGGTTCAGAAAAATGACTTTTCTAAAATTAATTCCTGTGATGCTGAAGTTTTTAGTTCATCAAATATTCAGCAGCCGTACTCATTCTAAACTTCTTACCAATTCGAGTCTTTTGTGGTCCAATTGTTACTAAAGCCTCTGTCTGTATTAAATGCATCGTTCAGGATATGAAAAACAAGGAAAGAAATTTAAATTTAACGTGCCATTGACTAAGCACATGATCGGATTGAGAAAGCTTGCGATTGAGAAAACTTGCAATAGAAAAACTTGGGGAAGGAGATCAGCCATGCGGTTCAAGGGAACCATCCATATATCCGCATTAAACGATATCGGGATCTCAGGCAAAACATACGTAAGTGTGGATAGCCGGACGGGGGTTCATATCCTTTTGTAATACAGTTTCTGTGTCCAGTAGATAGATACCACTCCAAAGGCCAGAAGGCATTGCACTTTGTTAATCAATAAATTCCTGACGTGCGCTTGAAGTTATTTGCTGCTTTCAGACGAAGAATGGAAAACGGTTGAACTGAAGCAGGGAATTCTGGAATGTGTAACCACCCACAGTCGATAGAAGAAATTGAAATGATTTCTTTTTCGAACATTCCCTGCTTAAAATTACTGCATGAGGAGCTACCAACAGAAATGAATAATCTTATGAATCAGTCTATCCCTACGAATGTTCAGGCATATGTAATGCAACGTGAGTGTGCTTCTGGCTTAGAAGTAGTACAGCTTTTGAGAATGCAGTTATCGGAAGAAAAATTACTGAAAATTGCTTCTTCCTCAATTGCAGTGAAACGTATATTGTGTATGGTGGTGACCCGCTTCAGATCATCAGTAAATGATACCACTGGAAAATTAATTTCGGTCATTCAGATATTCGAACACTCTAGTTAATCCCACAATGAAACATGCCTCTACAATGTAATTCATGTTTTTTTGAATCTTTCACAGCTGAAAACTGTGAGCCGGACGAGGACTCGAATCGGAAATATTTCCATACGCTGGTAGTACTCACACCGTGTGAAGCCTTATCGGCCACGACACAAGGTCTCCTCCACAGCTGCAGTCTGCCAGTAAATCTGCCGTGTAAGTGCCCCTCTGCACATCAGATCAAAACAAACGAATAAATATCAGTTCCAACAGCCTATCTCTTCGCTAGTTGAACATATCTCCAGTTAATTTTTTACCTAAATTTGTGTGTATTTCTGAAGCATTGTTTACCGGGAACTAAAGAGATGAAGCTGTGGAATATCTTCTAGTAATTGGAACCTCTTGATCAACCATATATATTGAAACACGTATGTAACGTAGCAGCGATGGCGAGGCATTGCAGCGTCTCTGAGTGTTTCTGTTGCGGCTGTCTGCATTTCCCTTAATTCTTGCGCAACAGACTTAATTTCTTCGCTATTTTTTTGTGAACAAGCCTCAATTTCCACGCGCAACTGTTACTTAGTGTCATGGCACTGCGCGGCAACGGCTCTAATTTGTTCACTAAGCTGTCTGGAATTGTCGTCTAATTTTTCATTTTGTTGTCTGAGCTGTTCACTAAGTTGTTTGAAATCTTCACTTTGTTTGTCTAATTTTTTGTTCTGTTCACTAAATTGTTGTTGTAGCAATCTTGCCATAATTTGTTCAAAGCCAAAGTTAGCGTTTATACTCTCTGTGCTGTTTAGTGGTGGATCTGGAATTGTCTCGCTTTCAGTGACCATTTGGTCATTCTGTAATTTACAAAAACGTTTATCAGTCGGATGTACATTGTCAGACACTGTTCCGGAATTAAATAAATCCGTCCTACTTTGTGTGATCTGTTCATTTTCATTAGACAAATTTGTCTGTTCGTCAAGTGAATTTAGTAAATCGGTTGTGTTAGGCTGGGCAGCGCTCATTACAAGAGAGCGTCCCGCGTCATCGATTGTCGTCAAATCAACAGAGGACATAACCGAGTTCATTTGTTCATCATTAAGACAAAAGTCATCATTAGTGGTTGGAATGCACTGATTGTTAGTGAACGCTGGATTGTCATCATTACACTGCGTGTCACATGTCCTATCGGTAAAGTTGTTGAAATCGGTAGTTTCTTTCGTAATACCTCGCGATACACTATTCACAGTCTTTCGCGGAATTTTTTTACAACAGTCAATTATTCACAAAACAAATAATCACAAATGCAAAAGCAACACACAATTACAACAGAGCAAAGAATTGCCGTTGATCTGTGGAAAGAGAGTCACAAAATTAGTAAAAGCGTTGCGCCAAATCCTAATTATATCTAAGCAAATAAGAGCAGATATCTGCCTGTCTTTCAAAGAATTCTCAACGAAATACGATCCTGGACTGGGTGTCGCCAAGTGTAACCTCCCCACAAAAATTTAAAAGACAGAAATAATAAATGAATGGGAGCCAAGTGTAACCTCCCCACAAAATATTTAAAAAGAAAGGACAATAAAAATGAGAATCGCAATCTGACTCAAATATAAATTCCTCACAAAAAATTAAAGTCTATTCAGTGATAAGAAATCTCAGTGACAATGAAAATTCAATTACACCGAAATATCGGTCTTTGGCCCTGTGTAAAACAATCAGAATTAAAGTCTTACCTCATTGTAACTGCTAGTCAAATTTCTGCTCTTATTCTTGCGCACGGCTTGGAGGAACTGCATTGCAAATAATAATATTCCTTTTTTCTGTGATTTTACTGAAATTGTTCATTAAAAGAAGTGGAATGAAATGGGAAGTGCAACGAAATCGTTAGTTCAATAAAAAATAAAATTTTTTGAAAAATGCTTTTGAAATAAAAAAATTATTATTGGGGGAATTGTTGGAAATTAATTACAATAAATAAACTTTACATTATCTGATCATTACCTTAATTAATAATATACCTCATTCAGCCTCTTGACCAGTGTTGCCGACAGACTACATCACACAACCGCACTGGGCTGCTACCACTGACCGAGCGCTCTGCATGACGACTACAAGCGTACTGCACGTAACTGAACAGAGCTACTGACTCGCAACGACAACTGACAGAGTACTGCTCTGCATAGCGACAACTAGCGAACTGCTCGCAACACTCGCGCGGTCAAGCGCATACTCTCTGGTCAGAGACGCTGCAATGCCTCGCCATCGCTGCTACGTTACATACGTGTTTCAATATTTAGCTTTTTCTTGGTTTTCCTCGGTCACTTGAAGCAAATGCTGTGTTGTTGCAGCATGCCTCCTTCCTGTTCCTTTCCCACCCTCTCTAGTAATAAAGATACCGTTCTCACTCTTATGTAATATCGACACAGGCCTCACTTTCAGAAGAATGTAGTTGTCACTTTGTAACCTCCCCCTCACTTATCGACCTTAATGACAGTGAAAAATTAAACCGCGTGTACCTAATGGGAATTTGGGAAAAGCAATCGTCACCGAAGTTAGTCTGTCGGTAAAGAGGGAGGAAAGGGTTACATCTAAATGAAAGGAAAAATGCCAATGAAACTGGTGGAAATCAATTTTGAAAAGGGGTAAAGTTAATAAAGAAAGTAGATGTGCGGCCGTTACGTTAACAATTAACCAGCGGTAATTAGATATTTGAGATTTCGGGGAAATTACTGTCGCCAGTCCTATGAACAATCACTATAGTAACTGAAAAAGAAAGGTTATTACACATATAATTAGCACTAGAAGCGTGGCAACTGAAGGTTGGCACGTGTAGTGTGAAAACTGAAAGTTTGTCAGAAGTAATAAATTTCGCTACACTCTGACTTAATTTAGCAAAAGAATTAATAAAACCGGAAAATTGAAAGTTAATTTAGTGACTGAAATTAATAGTGAGCTTTGTTTCTGAAGCACTACGAAATTCAATAAAATAAGGTTAGTCTTGGGCTACCTCAACAATCATTTCAAAAGCTACTTGAATCTACGGAATTTAGAAATAAGAGATTTAACTTTGAACTTGAATTAAATGATTCTGAACAATTAACAATAGTAAAATTTAGTACGTACCAAGCCGAGCTGCAGTCACAGGTAAGCTAAAATACGGTAACAAAACTCGCACTCTTAATTTGTGCTTGTGTAATCTAAATATTGTAGCTAGCTATGAATACCTTAACTGAACTTTGAAATTAAAGCAGTGAAATCGAATGATGTTACTTTAATGCTGGCGTTTGAATTTCAACGACACTCGCGTTCAATCCGGGAAAGGAAGGGACCCTGCTTGGTAATGCAATTGGGACAATGAGCAACAAAGGTTCAAGCTAAGATGCTGTAATTTTGTGATGCAACAATTTTAAAAGCTGAGGTCTTCCATACAGTTCTAAAACTTTACGTGCTTCCAGTCTTCCTTGTTGGTTGATTGAAGGTTTGCAGTCGTCGGTCGAGCCGGTGACGACAGTCTCTCATTGTCGGCCGTCTCTGTTGCAGAAGCTGGATGTTGGCGCGCCTTCTTCTCGACACGCCAGGCGAAACGGGCGAAACGGGCTCTTGATGTACGCCAGCTAATGCTTCCCGTCCGCGACACCGTGTCAGAAACTATCATAGCAATTCGAGCGCAATTACATGCTGCCAAACCCCGAATGCGCGGCAACTCGCGGGAGCGTCACACAACACACCTGCTCCACTGCACTACTCCCGCCAGACCCTCTCTGCTCTGCCCGCGCTCCACGCGGCAGAGTTAACCCTCCCAAAGATCGTAAACACTTTGGTTCTCCACACGACCTATCGATGTAATCGTTCAATAGCGTAGTTTTCCCTAGGCAAGACCCAGCGTAAAAATACAAATAATATTTACAAAACAACCAATTATACATCGACATAAATGCATAAATATATATATATATATATACAAATAGTAAAACAATTACAATATATAAACACACAGAAATATCATATCTTGAGGTAACAAAACGAGGAAAAAAAATTATAGTACAATAGATGGAAATAGGAGAATATGCATTTCCGGCGTTACAACTTCCCCATCCGTTTCCACACCTAATAAGTAGATCATATGGAACTGCAGGAATTTAAATTAACTGCAAAGCTTACAGGCTGAAGTGGGAAGTCTGTACTAAGATGATGCAACATCAGATGAATGTTATTGGAACATTCTCACATAATCTTGTTTACGTGAATGTTAACAGATTTACGAACAGGGGCTAACAGGAGGTTGACGGCAAATAAGAGTACGGTCAGAAGAGATGCGAAGTAAAAAAATTGACTGTGAGTTAGGCGTTCCATTATTGGGCCATTCTTCCAGAAACAAACATGTTCTCCCTACGTATAATGTATATCATATTGATAGCTCTGAAAAATAAAATCCTTTTGATTCTTAGTCAAGGGACATTGTTCCTAAGATAATCATAATTTTACAGTAATTATGAAAAGGCATTTATTTCGATGATTTAAGAAGTCTGGGTCGCGAGGATCAAGTTAGGTTAGGATTTTGTCCGTTTCTTAGTTAACGAATGCACTTTTTCTCTATAGATGCTCAACTAGGCTTCTCCGCATAAACTATTCAGTTTCGAGGGTGGAAAGTAGTGTACAGAACGAGGTCTCCACCGACAAACTCTGAGAGTTGATACTATTAAGCAAAGCGAGGTAAAAATATGCAGTGAACATGGATTCTAAAATGAATACGTTAAGAGCTACTAGCGTTTGTAGCCCATGTCTACTGGACATTTTTTCCTTGTTTTTGGTCCACACTGTCAACTCTGAAACTTAGTCGATGGAATTTTAGTGACCATAGTTATCACTGACATAACTAAATTTTTACGAAAAATAAATAGTGAAAACTGACGGAAGCTCACTGAAAAGCGATTGGACCAATTCGAAGAAATATCACTGCAAATAAATCGGACTGTCAAGCTGTCGATAACGTCAGCTGTTTGTGGGTTCCAATGCCGAGCTTCCGTTGGCAGTAGCGCTAACACGTCCCCTTCATGAAGACTTCACGTGACATCCTTGCGATTGACAGACGTTACCAGCCACCCTCCCGTGAACATTTCACAGATCCCTCAACTTCCAGCGGCAGACCGAAAAACACGATACTGCAGGGAAATTCAACTGGAGAACGGTGCTTTTTGTACGACTTCTGACGTGATACGATTACCTCAGAGTTGCAGTGGTCGTCTGCCATGAAATATCACCGCCACAGAAGGACAAAGGCAGGGTATTTCTAAAATATTCATGCAGTTTCACAAGGCCACATATTCTTCACGAATGAAGATAGAAAATTGTTGTGAATTTAATATGCGTATGGTGGATCTTAAGAATGTTCTGTTATAGCTAACTATCGATTCCTCGATGGTTCATTCCCAATGTGCTTCTAGTCAATATGGCGATAATTTAGCAATGAAAGGGAATTTCGCAGTCTCCGTTTCAACAGATGCTACAAACACACGAGTGGGACTCGTGGTTTTCGTTGAGAGTACGACACTGCACTTCTTATTGATCAAAGAATTCAACGATGACTACAAGAGCTGCTAAACACTTCTGGTTTTATGAGGGGAAAATGACAAGTTCTCCTATTCAGCTCCATCCGGCATTCGATACGTAGAATTCATTCATCAGAGTTCAATGTATGTAGTCCGAAGCGTCCACTAGTCTAGCTGAAACTTCTTTATTTAATTGTGTGTGTTTATACTTAATTGCAGAATGAGAAGATGAAACTTCTATGTTATTTGATTCTGATACGGCTGAGTAAAACTAAACATACTGAGCCTACCTTATCTTTACTTTTTTTTATCATGCGAACAGTGACCCACAATATTCTAGCGCAACGCAAACTGCTCAAAAAAATTACAACCTGACTTCAAATAATTAATTCAAGAGAATGGCCTTGAGTAAAAAGAAATCTTAACAAAATAACCTATACATTTCATTAAGGACTTACCTCACAAAAATCTTCATTACGCGAACTACGGCAATACAGCGAGCGTTAGTACTGCCAGATAAATAAAATATTCTAACTACTAATGCCACTAACTACCAATAGGCATGTGGTTAGCAGAGGAAAGATTTTGTTGTAAACCAAATAATGTATTTTCTACCTTAACAATGTGACATCCAGTTCAAACACGAATATAAATCGTCATTGACATCCAGTACAAAGATATATAATCATGAATAGTTTTCAATCTCCAAGTCGGATACCTCCAGATCGTCAGCCCACGCTAACACTTCAGACCTCTACCCTCCAACATTGCTAACGTCTCACATTCAACATCCATCACTGTTGGCTGTTCATCTCCAACTGCCCAACAGTGCTTCCATCACTACTGGCGGCTAGCTTCCAACTGCCCAACAGTACTGGCGATTAACTTCCGACAGAGTCCAACCAGCCAGAGTCTCTTACAAAGAAAGCGCAGTCAGAGATCCAAAACAAAGCGCTTACAGCGCTGCCAATTTAGAAGCAGCCCACTTACAGTTCCAACCAATTATTGGTCATACGATACTGCAGTGCCTGTGTTTTTCAAAAGTACGATGCACTGCGGTGTTTACAGCCGTTATGAAATACATTAAATGTGTTCGTAGTTGCGAATTTGGACAACCACCTGCTGTATAATAGAATGACGACACTGCAATCCGGATTTCCTGTTTATCGCCAGCGGTCGTCTCACCAATTGGCAATCCGAGTATGACCCAAGGCCAGACACTGACTTCTATATGCTGTCAACCACTTGTCTACAACCAGCACTCTTACATTCGTGATGTACATTTCCATACACGGGAGACAATTTAATTCAGCGTCGCTTGTCCCGTGTTGGCGGATAAATACGACACTGCAACGCCTGTATTCCTCAGAAGTGCGATGAAATATTCCTTCGTACATGCATGCATGCCTCAAAGAACATTGTCATGCACGCGTATCCGAAGGAATATTTCGTCGTACTTCTGAGCAATACAGGCATTGCAAATGTTTCAAATGGCTCTGAGCACTATGGCACTTAACTTCTGAGGTCATCAGTTCCCTAAAACTTAGAACTACTTAAGCATAACTAACCTAAGGACATCATACACATCCATGCCCGAGGCAGGATTCGAGCGTGGGACCGTAGCGGTCGCGCGGTCCCAGACTGAAGCGTGGCCGAGCGGTTCTAGGCGCTTCGGTCTGGAACCGCGCGACCGCTGCGGTCGCAGATTCGAGTCCTGCCTCGGGCATGGATGTGTGTGATGTCCTTAGGTTAGTTGGGTTTAAGTAGTTCTCAGTTCTAGGGGACTGATGACCTGAGATGTTAAGTCCCATAGTACTCAGAGCCATTTTTGAAGCGTATAGAACCGCTCGGCCACTCCGCCCAGTGAGCGACTTTCAATTAAAATGTCTCCCCGGACTAGAATATATGTTATGAATATACGTGTGCAAATTGTAGACAAATGGTTGACGACATATGAAGTTTGGTTCTGACCGTGAGTAGTGCTCGGTTAGCCTTATCAGGCGACCGGTCGCGATAAGCGGGAAATCTGAGCTCGAGTCCGGGTCCGCATGAATTTTCATTGTCGTCATTCCATTCTACAGCTAATGGTTGTCCATACTCGCCACTGCGAATACATTTCATGTAATTATGAGTCATTCTTGATGTGCTGCGGTGGCGGTTGTGGTCCAAACCATAGAGGATTCAACTGCTTCAACCCATTAGTGATGAATAACAACAGCATGAGAAGTCTCGTGAGTTCATTGTTGGTGTGCAGATGGCTGACGATTTCCTTTCGCATTTAGTTCCTTTCAAGGGGAAAAATGGACCGCCACACGGTAAGAACGTGGGGGACACAGCAGTCACATACCACAAGTCAGAGAAAAAAAGAGTCTCTACCCTGTTTCATGCTTTTATCGCCGTTTCCCGATAAAAGATTTACGGGCAGTTCTTTTTGCGGGAAAGACGGTTGCACGGATAACGTGTCAGGGTCCAATGGACATTTGAGTGTTGCCAGAAAACTCTGACAATTTCATTTTCGCGTCGGACGGTTACCTGGATTTAAGAGCATTTTTGGACAGTGAGTCCCCTTAACGATGGATAGGCCTTGATAGGGAAACAATTCTTGCATTGCACCGTTGGGCTCCAACAGTGCCTTATCTCAAGGGATGTGTTGCTTTTGTTGGTGTTTTTAAAAGACTCTGCTTATGTGCTACGCCTTCCAACAGCTTTAGGTGAATTTTAAAACATCCTAGTAACACGAATGACTGGAGTTACCTCCAGATATGCTTGCAAAATAAAACTTTTATCCTTTATGGATGAGGAACATCGCGACTGTGATGAACAAAGCTTTCTTGAAATTACTGCCACCAATCGCCTTTTGTTTTGTTCTTCACTTTTTTTATTATTCCATTACCGGTTTCGAACCGCCTAGTGATTCATCATCAGATAGTACATATTTATTAACTGTCTGCTACATGACTACCATACTGCTGCTGACAGTCAATATATATGTAGCGTCTGATGATGAATCGCTAGGCGGTTCGAAACTGGTAATGAAATAATAAAATAAAATTGAAGAACAAAAGAAAAGGGGTCTAGTTGCAGTAATTTCAAGATACTTTTATGCTTGCAAAACTTTGGGGCGAGTTAGACTATCACGTGGATGTATGTTGTGCACCCGATGGACCGAACATTGAGAATTTCTAAAAGGTAAATCAAAACTTTCATCCTAAACATAACTGTAAAAAGAACGCCAGTTTTGTACTTGCAATCTCGTAAGAGATGTACGTAGATTCGAATAGTTCTTTCGAAAATAAAAACTTTATACTCTTTGCGTGGATTAAAATTCACCCCAAATTCGCGTCTCCACTCATGCAGAATATTTAGTCTTGTGAAACCAGTTAAATCTATTTGAAACACAGTGTACTTTCAAACGCGATCCACAGTTTTCCTTGATACTCGTTACAGTCAACGGCAGATGGATATAGAAATAATAAATACCTGGGAGAGTAAAACATGTCTCCAGGTAAAAACAGTTTCAGGCAGACATTTTTGGAGCGTGTATTATTACCTGAGGTTGTGATAACTGAAGGAAAATAGTGCTTTTAGCGTTCAGTCTCAGTATAAAATGCAGAAAGATGATGTATGTTAAGAATGACCTACGAGAACTGTTGACGGTTATAACTGCTGACGGTTATTGCAAAAGCCTCGGATGTCTTGAGGCTTGGAATGTTACCTCCTTCCTACCGGTGTGGATTTTATTTCAGTTTAGTAGTAGGAGTGCAAACCGTTGAAGAAGGAAAAGCGCATCACATTAATGGCAGTAAGAGAATGATGAAAACATCTGTATACCTGTTTGACCTAAGAATGGTGCGTTGAATAAAGGTTAATTTCTCCTGCAGCGTAACTGATGTTACTCGCAGCAGACGCAAAGGTCGTCGTTGGTAAGCGGAAAGCTTGGTGACACAAAATCGTGCTATTTTTAACTTTCACTGCAAAGAAGTAGTTTGTATAATAATGATGATTATAATAAACATACTTCGTTAAAAGCATGGACTGCAGGCTCGACTTATTAGTCTGAAATGCATAAACGATAGCGGCCTATGGTACACGATCTTTGCGTCAGCAAACCAAGCACTTCCAACCTATCCAAAAGGTTGAAAAATATACGGAGCGATGGTTTTTTAGTGTTGAACAGGAATAGGCTCACTACTACTAAGTATGAACACATTTAAGATAAAAGTAGTTATTATTTCACAATAGTTATAATTTCACATTAAAATACAGAGCTCGTTTAATACATGACCTCGGTGCGAGAGTGAAGCAAAAAGAAGGAAGAAAACGACTATGCTCTCTTAGTATTTTATAGATATAAGGCAATCCAAATTAACAGAGATAATAATTTTAGCGTTGAATTAATCTTCGTATCATAGACCATACACAACATGGATTGGGCATGACGCCATTTTAATGAAACCAACATCTAAGTCACGTGATACGGGGCAGGAAGCCTAATATGTTATTACTCATTTATAGTGCACAACGTATGACTTTTTTAGTTACAGATGAGACGTTGTGTTTTTTACTAGATGCAGAAGTAAAGACCTTCACATGTGCTCAGATAAGTTTTGTTCGTATCCTACAGATAGATAAAGTGACGAAAATCTTAGTGAAGTGAATTACTTTGAAATATTTGGAGAGGTATTTCCACAAGTTGAAAGTTAGGATGGATGTTGGTCCTTGGATGTAAAATTGGTGAATGACTAAGCTTTTGAGACGACATATCGATAATTTCTAGCTCGCTGCACCAGTACAATCAACGTTTCCTTATATATTACGCTACCTATCTCGATACCGTTTCGGTATCAGTACTGGATTAAGCAAAAGTCTTAAAACATATGTGCTTATTTTGTGTAAATACCTGATATTATGCACATAAACGAATTTCCCTTTTTACAAAAGCTTACTAAAGCACTTCACACACATATAATTGTGGAATCGTTAGAAAACTGATGCTGCGTTCGAAATTGTTATTTCGTCTTCCACTCCTGTGGAAGCGGTGAACTGCAAGAATTCATACTGCAAAAACAAAAAACAAAAACAAAAAAAATTTAAAATAATTGACCAAAGAACAGTCATTCTGTCGCTTTTTAAAAGAACTGTCAGTACGTCTCAGCTTGACCACGTGTAAAAACGATAACCACTGCTTTATTATCAGGAATTTCACATAAATTGGGTTAACTCAACAACGACATGTGTAAGAGTAGTACTACAGTTCGCTGAACTGTCAAATTCAATGCTTGATTTCAGCTAAAAGTGAGAGAAACTGTAACTGTCAGCTCCAATTTCACACAGCGCGTAATGGCAGTAACTCAGCTTTCTGCCCGGGTCACGTGACTTAGATGTCGGTTTCAAGCCTTAACACAACAGAGATAGGGACATGTTAATATTATCTACGGTTCGTATGATGAGATGAAGTTTCATCGCTGAAATCCTAAATATTCTCCAGACAACGCATCCTCAGATGTATGTTTATTCCGCCTTGTACTTCAATAGAAAATATGATTTTTTCTTCACTTGCAACTTCTTGTGTTACAAACATGCTGATTTTGTCAGACGCGGGATCAAGGAGCAACCACTGGAGACACACAAAGACGATGAAGGAAAATTTAGTACTAATTCTTTTCAGTACACGTCTCATCTCAGCGGCAAACGTCTCACTCGAGTAAGAAACAGTACAAAGTTGCGCAATATGTTAAGCGAACAACACGTTCGTAAAGGAGTACCTATAGCAAAACGTGCAAAAGTAGTCTGTAAGGCATCGCTTTAAAACGAAGACAGAGGAAATATTTCCAAATTTTGAACGACAGTTATGGTGTAGTTTCTGGTTATGAAGAGGGAGGTACTTAGATCTAATACACACATATTCACTTTTCTAATATTTTTGCTGCAATCTAGTTTCGCATTTGTATTTTTTAATGATTATCAGTTTCATTCAAATTTTGAACATATTTAGATACGACAAAACAAATAAAAACCGTGTTAACTTTGAAATTACGTATGTTGTTGTTGTTGTGGTCTTCAGTCCTGAGACTGGTTTGATGCAGCTCTCCATGCTACTCTATCCTGTGCAAGCTTCTTCATCTCCCAGTACCTACTCCAACCTACATCCTTCTGAATATGTTTAGTGTACTCATCTCTTGGTCTCCCTCTACCATTTTTTCCCTCCACGCTGCCCTCCTATGCTAAATTTGTGATCCCTTGATGCCTCAGAACATGCCCTACCAACCGGTCCCTTCTTCTTGTCAAGTTGTGCCACAAACTCCTCTTCTCCCCTATTCTATTCAATACCTCCTCATTCTACCAGCTAATCTTCAGCATTCTTCTGTAGCTTCTATTCTCCTCCAGTCCAAACTATTTGTCGTCCATGTTTCGCTTCCATACATGGCTACACTCCATACAAATACTTTCAGAAACGACTACCTCACACTTGAATCTATACTCGATGTTAACAAATTCCTCTTCTTCAGAAACGCTTTCCTTGCCATTGCCAGTCTACATTTTATATCCTGTCTACATCGACCATCATATGTTATTTTGCTCCCCAAATAGCAAAACTCATTTACTACTTTAAGCGTCTCATTTCCTAATCTAATTCTCTCAGCATCACCCGACTTAATTCGACTACATTCCATGAAACGTAGATTTGCCTTTCCTTAATCTTTCTTCTAAGATAAGGCGTAAGGTCAGTATTGCCTCACGTGTTCCAACATTTCTACGGAATCCAAACTGATCTTCCCTGAGGTCGACTTCTACCAGTTTTTCCATCCGTCTATACAGAATTCGCGTTAGTATTTTGCAGCTGTGACTTATTAAACAGATAGTTCGCTAATTTTCACTTCTGTCAACACCTGCTTTCTTTGGGATGGGAATTATTATATTCTTCTTGAAGTCTGAGGGTATTTCGCCTGTCTCATACATCTTGCTCACCAGAAGGTAGAGTTTTGTCAGAACTGGCTCTCCCAAGGCCGTCAGTAGTTCTAATGGAATGTTGTCTACTCCCAGGGCCTTGTTTCGACTCAGGTCTTTCAGCGTTCTGTCAAACTCTTCACGCAGTATCGCATTCCCATTTCATCTTCATCTACATCCTCTTCCATTTCCATAATATTGTCCTCAAGTACATTGCCCTTGTATTGACCCTCTATATACTCCTTCCACCTTTCTGCTTTGCCTTCTTTGCTTAGAACTGGGTTTCCATCTGAGCTCTTGATATTCGTACAAGTGGTTCTCTTTTCTCCAAAGGTCTCTTTAATTTTCCTGTAGGCAATATCTATCTTACCCATACTGAGATAAGCCTCTACATCCTTACATTTGTCCTCTACCCATCCCTGCTTAGCCATTTTGCACTTCCTGTCGATCTCATTTTTGAGGTGTTTGTATTGCTTTTTGCCTGCTTCATTTACTGCATTTTTATATTTTCTCCTTTCATTAATTAAATTCAACATTTCTTCTGTTACCCAAGGATTTCTACCAGCCCTTGTCTTTTTACCTACTTGATCCTCTGCTGCCTTCACTACTTTATCCCTCAGAGCTACCCATTCTTCTTCTACTGTATTTCTTTCCCCCACTCGTGTCAACTGTTCCCTTATGCTCTCCCTGAAACTCTCTACAACTTCTGGTTTAGTCAGTTTATCAAGGTTCCATTTCGTTAAATTCCCACCTTTTTGCAGTTTCTTCAGTTTTAATTTACAGTTCATAACCAATTGATTGTGGTCAGAGTCTACATCTGCCACTGGAAATGTCTTACAATTTAAAACCTGGTTCCTAAATGTCTGTCTTACCATTATATAATCTATCTAATCTATCTAATACCTTTTAGTATCTCCAGGGTTCCTCCATGTATACAACCTTCTTTCACGATTCTTGAACCAAGTGTTAGCTATGATTAATTTATGCTCTGTGCAAAATTCTACCAGACGGCTTCCTCTTTCATTTCTTACCCCCAATCCATATTCACCTACTATGTTTCCTTCTCTCCCTTTTCCTACTCTCGAATTCCAGTCACCCATGACTATTAAATTTTCGTCTCCCTTCACTACTTGAATAATTTTTTTTTATCTCATCATACATTTCAACAATTTCTTCATCATCTGCAGAGCTAGTTGGTATATAAACATGTACTTCTGTAATAGCCGTGGGATTCGTGTCTATCTTGGCCACAATAATACGTTCACTATGCTGTTTGTAGTAGCTTACCAGCACTCCCATTTTTTTATTCATTATTAAACCTACTCCTGCATTACCCCCATTTCATTTTGTATTTATAACCCTGTATTCAGCTCACCAAAAGTCTTGTTCCTCCTGCCACCGAACTTCAGTAATTCCCACTATATCTAACTTTAACCTGTCCATTTCCATTTTTAAATTTTCTAACTTATCTGCCAGATTAAGGGATCTGACATTCCACGCTCCGATCCGTAGAACGCCAGTTTTCTTTCTCCTGATAACGTCCTCCTGAGTAGTCCCCGCCCGGAGATCCGAATGGGGGACTATTTTACCTCCGGAATATTTTACCCAAGATGACGCCTGTGGTGTCACCGCCAGACACCACACTTGCTAGGTGGTAGCTTTAAATCGGCTGCGGTCCATTAGTACATGACCGACCCGCGTGTCGCCACTGTGTGATCGCAGACCGAGCGCCCCCACAAGGCAGGTCTCGAGATACGGACTAGCACTCGCCCCAGTTGTACGGACGACTTTGCTAGCGACTACAGGGACGAAACATTGCTCATTAGCCGAGCCAATAGTTAGAATAGCCTTCAGCTAAGTCAATGACTACGACCTAGCAAGGCGCCATTAGTAACATTGCATGTATCTATGGAGTCTCACTTATATCGTCAATAGCGATGTACCAAGGATGGATTAAAGTTAAGTATTACAGAAGCTACGTACTTTTCTTTATAGCATTCATTACGTATCCTGTTACAGACCTATCTCTTGCCTGCTAAATGCGTGCCTTTCGGCTACTTCCGTGGCGTGGCTGTCTTGCTACGCCACAACAGTTGGCGACGAGTCACAAAAAGGGTCTTGTTCTTTCTAATTGCTTACATTTACTTGTGTCATGGCTTCGCCAGATGTACTGTCCGAATTTTATCGCTCGCAGAATCAGCAGACGCAGGCGTTATTGGATGCCCTTGGACAGCTCGTCCAGGGTCAACGTGCACTGCAAAACGATGCGGCCGCCGCCGCTTCACCGCTACCGTAGCCACAACATGCAGTTGCACCCCCATTTCGTCCCTATGAACCAGCTAAGGAAACATGGACGGAGTGGTCACGCCAGTTTGGATTTCATCTCGCCGCCTACAGAATTCAAGGTACCGAGCGGCAGCTTCATTTATTGGCATGTGTAGGGGTGCAAACCTACCGTGTGATAGTGAAATTGTTTCCCCGACGCGACGTAGCAACTCTGTCCTACGAAGAAATTTTGTCTGCTTTAGATGCCTATTTCAAGGAAACAGTTATTGTCGTTGCAAAAAGGTATACTTTCTTTCGTACAAAACGTACGGCCGGTCAAACTAATAGGGAGTGGGTTGCAGCATTGCAAGGCCTTACAAGGGATTGTGCTTTTGAGTGTGAATGTGGACTCCCTTATTCAGATACAATGGTACGTGATGCAATTGCACAGAACGTTTCTGATGTTCGTATACGGGAACAGATTTTGAAACTAGTTAATCCCTCCCTTCAGCAAGTGATAGACATATTAGATAGACAAGACACTCTTGACTTTGCACAGGAATCATTTGAAACTTTGCCGGCCGTGTGTCACATTAACCGGCCCGCCGGGCGCGCTGCACGGACCGATCAACAGCCCTCGCGCTCGTCCGCACAGCTGCCGCCTAGATCTCCACGTGTGCCGCGCAAGCATACAAATGCAGTGAAATCATGCCCGCGGTGTGCAACTAGACATTTGCGTGACAATTGCCCGTCACGCCAAGCTATTTGTTTTTACTGTCATAAAAAGGGACATGTTCAAAGTGTTTGCCAGAAAAAGCTCAGATCAGACACTCTTCATCATTCCAGGCCCTTTGCTTCGCGCCGGAATCGAACCAAGAATACTCAGGCTCGTGAACCTTCGCCCGTGGACATTCATGTAGTTAATTCCGCTTCGTCCAGTGCCACTTTCTCGAACAGTGACTGTGTTCGTCCCACACCAAGTGTGCTTCGACGTCGCCGGAAATCCCGTCAAGTCGCAAGTGCTTCTGTACCAGTGTCCGTTCAAATTGCACGAGACAGTCGCTCTTGTCGTCAGCAGGACAATAAACTTTTTGTAGACTTGGACTTTGAAGGCAGAGTGATCCCATTCCAGCTCGATACCGGAGCTGCAGTTTCATTGATCAATCACGACACGTACAATCAACTGGGCAAACCTCCGTTGCGTGCCGCAAATGTTAAGTTAAATAGTTATTCAGGTCAGAATATCCCTGTGTTAGGACAGTGTACTCTCCTTGCAACATACAAGGGACAAACAAAACTTGTGTCATTTTAGGTTCTTCGTTCTTCTTCTGCAGTGAACTTATTTGGTTGACATTTATTTCAATTGTTTAACTTGTCTATTGTAAATCAGGTCCTATCAGTGAATCAGACTGTGCCGTCAGACAGGGTTTCTCGTCTGTGTGAAGAATTTGCAGACATTTTTGCACCGGGCTTAGGTTGCGCTCAGAACTATGAGGCACATTTGGAACTGAAAGTCAACGCGCAACTGAAAATTTTCAGAGCGCGCATTGTTCCCCACGCACTGCGTGATGAGGTAGCAAGAACATTAAACGAATTGGGATCACAAGGTGTGATTGAATGTGCGCAATGCCTCTTCCATTTCAGCTTCGCTTCATCGCTTACGCCGTACAGGTGTTCCGTTCGTCTGGACGACGGAATGTGAACGCGCCTTTCGCCAGTTGAAATCGGCGTTGCTTTCAAATACTTGCCTTACGCCATTCGATCCCCAGAAACCCCTTTTGATGATGGTAGATGCATCGAATTTCGGGATCGGTGCTGTGCTTGCGCACAGAGATGGGTCGCATGATCGCCCTATTGCCTTTGCGTCCAAATTGCTCTCGTCTGCGCAAAGAAATTATTCACAGATAGAGAAAGAAGCTTTGGCTCTCGTGTTTGGTGTTACTAAGTTCCATGATCTCTTGTATGGTCGTCACTTTACCATCATCACAGACCACAAACCTTTGACGTCGCTTTTTCATCCGAATAAACCTGTACCTCCGCGTACAGCGCAGAAATTCATTCGCTGGTCTATTTTCCTCTCGCAGTACCGCTACGATATCTTGTATCGGTCCACTGCTAAGCACGGAAACGCCGATGCGTTGTCCCGTTTGCCTGTTGCTGAGGATAGGGCATTCGATTCTTCCGAACTTGCTTGCATGTTCATTGATTCGGAAACCGATGCAGTGGTCGAATCGTTTCCGATTGATTTTCGTCGTGTAGCTACAGCCACGGCTGCTGACGCGGTCCTTGCTACCGTTTTGCGTTTTGTTGCTACGCAATGGCCTTTGTCAAAGTCTCGGATCGAGGATCCGTTGGTTCGCCGATTTTTTGCTCACAAGGAGAGACTTTTTGTACGACGTGGTGTTTTGTTGTTGCGTTCTGATAATGATCAGTCCAGAGTCGTGGTCCCACGTTCGTTACAGTCCTCGGTTTTACGGCTTCTTCACCAAGGACATTGGGGAATAGTGCGAACGAAACAACTTGCTCGTCAGCACTGTACTTGGTTCGGAATCGATGCTGCGATTACGAATATGTGTTCTTCTTGCATGGCGTGTGCCGAACAACAATCCGCACCGCCGCGGAAAGTCTTTGCAGGGCCGCAAGCCACTTCCCCTTGGCAACGCTTGCACATCGATTTTGCTGGTCCATTCTGGAATGCTCGATGGTTGGTTCTGGTAGATGCCTTCAGTAATTTTCCTTTTGTTGTCCGGATGTCTTCCACGACGTCAACTGCCACCATCCAAGCGTTGTCTGCTATCTTTTGCATTGAAGGTCTTCCGCAGACTATTGTTCCGACAATGGCCCACAATTCATGTCCGCAGAATTTCAGTCATTCTGCCATGCCAATGGTATTCAACATCTGACATCCGCGCCGTTTTCGCCTCAGTCAAACGGTGCCGCTGAACGATTGGTCCGGACTTCCAAGTCACAGATGTTGAAGTTGAAAGAGTCGCATTCTCGGGAGGACGCGTTGTTGCTCTTTTTGTCATCGTATCGCTCTCAGCCCAGAGATGGTCGCTCGCCGGCTGAGTTGCTCCACGGTCGTCCTCATCGAACCTTGATGTCTTTGCTGCACCCGCCGCATCCGGTTCCTGTGCAGCGGCAGACTCCTGCTTTTGCTCCAGGTGACGTTGTATTCTATCGCAACTGTCGAGGTTCACGGCGTTGGCTCGCAGGGCGCATTCTTCGCTGCCTCGGCCGCGCGATGTATTTGGTTTTGGGGGCCTCTGGTGAGGTGCGTCGGCATCTCAATCAGCTGCGCCTCTGTCGTCGCACGGGTTCTGCCGCTCCCCGTCTGCTTTCAGCGACGGTGCCGTCCGGTCAGCGCCCTGGGGACCCATCTACTGGCTCGCCTCATCCCCAGGTGTTACCGACGATGCCTTCCATATTGCCCCATGGCGACGCGCCGCCGCAGCCGCCGCCGCCGCCGCCGCCGCCTGTCCTCCAGCCGGCGCCGCCCGCAGTGGACGCTTCGCTGCAGCCGCCAGGCGCCTCCCTGGGTCACGCGCCGCCGATCGCTTCCCGTGACCAGCTGTCCTCCGCCATGGAACTCTTGCCCGCTCCGGACCACATGACGTCATCGCGCGTCGGATACCCCGACGCAATGGAGGTCGACCCTTCGGCCCCTCCTGTCTCTTTACGGGCGCATACACCGCATGTTGACGCGCACCCTGGACTAGGTTTTCAGGCGTTTCCTAGATCCCCTCGGACCGAATGGCCGGGTGCGGGTGGCACAGCCTCGCCTGTTGTTAGGCTCCCCACCTCATCGCATACGTCAACATGGGGTCCTCCCCACGGCGGGCGGAAGCCTTATAACACGACCGTTCGCCGATTTGCGGGGGAGGAATGTGGTGTCACCGCCAGACACCACACTTGCTAGGTGGTAGCTTTAAATCGGCCGCGGTCCATTAGTACATGTCGGACCCGCGTGTCGCCACTGTGTGTTCGCAGACCGAGCGCCACCACAAGGCAGGTCTCGAGATACGGACTAGCACTCGCCCCAGTTGTACGGACGACTTTGCTAGCGACTACAGGGACGAAGCATTGCTCATTAGCCGAGCCAATAGTTAGAATAGCCTTCAGCTAAGTCAATGGCTACGACCTAGCAAGGCGCCATTAGTAACATTGCATGTATCTATGGAGTCTCACTTATATCGTCAATAGCGATGTACCAAGGATGGATTAAAGTTAAGTATTACAGAAGCTACGTACTTTTCTTTATAGCATTCATTACGTATCCTGTTACAGACCTATCTCTTGCCTGCTAAACGCGTGCCTTTCGGCTACTTCCGTGGTGTGGCTGTCTTGCTACGCCACAACAACGCCATCATCATTGAACCATACAGTAAAGCTGCATACCCTTGGGAAAAATTACGGCCGTAGTTTCCCCTTGCTTTCAGCCGTTCGCAGTACCAGCACAGCAAGGCCGTTTTGGTTAGTGTTACAAGGCCAGATCAGTCAATCATCCAGACTGCTGCCGCTGCAACTACTGAAAAGGCTGCTGCCCCTCTTCAGGAACCACACGTTTGTCTGGTTTCTCAACAGATACCCCTCCGTTGTGGTTGCACCTACGGTACGGTCTTTGTATCTCTGTGGCACGCAAGCCTCCCCACCAACGGCAAGGTACGTGGTTCATAGGGTGAAGGAAATTACGTAACTAATCTCAAACACACATAGCTGCCATTACAAAGATAAATGCGATAGTAAACTGCCATTAAAAAGGTTAGAATATTCATTTGTCGAAGATATTTTTTATTAAAATGGCTCTGAGCACTATGGGACTTAACTTCTGAGGTCATCAGTCCCTTAGAACTTAGAACTACTTAACCTAACTAACATAAGGACATCACACACATCCATGCCCGAGGCAGGATACGAACCTGCGACCGTAGCGGTCGCACAGTTCCAGACTGTAGCGCCTACAACCGCTCGGCCACTCCGGCCGGCTAACAGCAGATTAATCGAGCTTGTGGCGAACTACACTGATGAGGCAGAACGTTATGAACACCACTTTCCGGATGCAGGAGATGAGGTACTGGCGGAAGTAAAGCTGTGATGTCGGGCCGTGACTCGTGCTTGGGTAGCTCAGACGGTAGAGCACGTGCCCGCGAAAGGCAAAGGCCGGCTGTCCCAGATATCTCTGCACTTGACATCAAATGAAGTTTTCATATAAATTTACACTCCTATAACGTACGTTTGGATTTACATCACACAAAATTGTTGGTTAGTTCAGTGTTTGAAATGAGTCATACGGATAAAAAAGTTAAAGTATTAACTGATATTAGTTACCACGCTAGGAATCAAGTCCCGTGCTGCTAAACTCAGCGAGGTGCGTTTAAAAAACGCAAAAGCGACGTAGATAATGTCGAGAAAAGTAATTTAATACAGGGAATATGGGGCCGCAAACGCAGGGAAATACCCCAGAAGTGAATGACAAATGTTGAGCGTGTGACGTCGCCGCCGCACTTGCAGCTATGGAGTGCCTGCCTGTCGCACCTGATCATCGCAACCCAAGTAAGGTGTCCACGTCGGTGTGGCTACGGCATACGTGAGCGAGTGAAGCCCTGGGTTTGATTCTTGCGTCTGGTAGGCAGTGTAAATTTTTCTTTTCATTGTGTTGGACAGTTATTTGTTTATATTGAGGTAAGATTTATTATTTGAATTACCGATCTGACGGTCTCCGCCGGTTAATTGCAGATTACAGTACAACAAAAACCCACCACATTGCATGAGAAATAAATAAGTATACGTTTCCGAAATGCGCCTCTACCAGTTCATGACCTACTTGTTGTTTACTAAACAATGTCTGTAAACAGAAAAACAAGGGACGAGAGGAAAGGAACACAAAATAATAACAGATTTTGCTTGCTTACAGCGAGGACAAAGGTTTTCTAGCCTCTAAATTTACAACAAACCACATTTACAAAAGGTCGCCTACAGGAATAGTATGTAGCACTTACCCCTAACGGCATGGGTAGGATCGACAAGCAGAATCTTTGCACGTTCTGCGCCATAGTCATCTAGTGACGTCACATTTTCAACATTTGTCATCCGCTTTTGGGGTTTTTTTCCCGACATTTGCAGCCCCATGTGTCTTGCATTAAATTACTAGTATCGGCGTCATATATGTCGGTTCTTGGATTTTTAAACGTTTGTAAGAATTACCCCACATACCTTAACACCTGCTTTCTCACTTGCAATACTGCTATTACAGGATTCTTTACCATCATCAGCTTGAAAAAACAAGTACAGATTTATAACACTACCGGGCGCTACTAAATTAGCAATTACTCATCTGAGAGGGTTTTAATACAGATCCTAAAAGGGGCGTAATCTCAGATGGTGGTCAAAAAATATATTTAACATCATATTTCCGCAAAATATGACTATCTTGTTCGAAATGCTTCCTTTGTAGGACAAAACGGCAGTAGACTTGGGTGCCACGGAAGTGTTACCATCATCCACCCGATGCAAGGTACGTCGATAGGGCAAAGCACGTTTGGCCTATATTTCATTATAACCATTCTGACAAAAGGTGGCTTCGAGACGGGCTAGCTCAGCTGACTAGATTTCAGGAGCTGAGATAACGTAGGTCCTGTGAACCAAGTTACAAAGTAGCCCTTCAAGCTCAGTTATGCATTATTTTTACCAGGCAGTCGACACCGTTTTTAAGTCTATAAAACAGTTCTTCTTATCATGTTCTTCATGGTTGTTCTAAAATTCCTTCTTACTACTGCTGACTGACTTCGTATCTTCTGCCAGTGATGATATATCATCAGCAAATCATAAACATCTTACCTATTTTAATCGACTCCTGCTTCCCATTCATGGCGAAGACATTTCTTTAGCATTTTTTCGAGATGAGTTTGGAGAAGACAGAATCGTTATGTCACACTCTTCTTCTTAACTTTATAGTTTTATGCCTCATGTAATATCATCCTTGTATTTTTTTTCAGTGAAACTAAATCCTCTACATTATCCTCAAAGCTTTGGGCATTTCATATTTTTTTAGTGTACAACCCACAATACCACTAACGATATTACCTGCACTTACCTCATATAAAAATTCATGTGTTCATGTAACTTCAGAAGTAATATTCTGCAAAAGCACTGACGCGTTAAAAGTTTGCTTTTAGTGCTGGTTCATACAGGAAGAAATTTAGTCTGTTATGGTGTTACACTTGGAGGGAAGCCCCTCTGCAACGAAACTTAATAGGCCATAATAGAGAAGGTGGATTTGGAAGTCTAACTGCAAGGCTTCTCTGTGGAAAGTGTCAGTCGGTTGCTAGCATGATTTGATGTGCTGATCAAGGCAAGAAGAGCAACAAGGTTATTTACTATAGTTTGGGAAGAGATTAGACTCATTATTCAGCGATGAAACACACCTAGAAGACCTAGATTTTCCAGATGACCTTTGGCTTCTGCCCCACAGCCTGAACGACGTGAAAGAGAAACTCGAAGATCTGAAATCTGCGGCGAAGAAAGTCGGTTTGAAAATTAATCTCCAAAAAACATACACGGTAAAATGATAACATCGCAGAACTTAAGCCTTTGAGCCAGATAATCGAAAGGGTGAATAAGTTTTCCTACCTTGGACGCATGAGTACACCATATGGTGGTGCAACAGAGGACATAAACAGCCTCATGAACAAAGCCAAGAGCGTTTTTACAACTGTCCGCTCGATCTGAAGATCGGAGGAAATATCAATGAGGACCAGACTGCGGATGTTTGAAATAAATGTAAAGTCTGTGTTTCTACATGGACGTGAAACATGGAAAGTGACACCGCAGCAAATCCATAAGCTACAGACATTTAACAACATATGTTTGAGGAACATCCTGGGGGTACGGTGGCCAAATGTCATCTCTAACAAACTCTGTGAAGCCAATTGAACAGCAAATGAGAAGCAGGAAGTGGCGGAAGTTAGGACATACACTTAGGAGACCAAATGAACATATTGCGAAGGAAGCATTTTATTGGATACCACAGAGACGACGGAGACAAGGCTGGCCCAGAACGACGCGGAGACGATCAATTGGTGCCGAAGGTCAACAGCAAGGTATACGCTGGGAAGAAGTGAAAATACTAGCAGCCGTATGCTCCATATAATGAGTGAAAGGAATTAATAACAACAATAGCAAATAAATTCATGGCATACATTGGTTAACTCTGTACTAAGAAAATCCGAAGCTAAGAAGAGAACAGCAAGACCCATGCATATTTTGGTTCGCGTAAGGCCCTTGTGGCCTGTCATATGTTGGTACGGCCATCATGACCGGGTAGACGCGTGTACTGAGCATAAGCCATCCTATGGAATTTAAAACACAGAAATTTTGTCATCTACTTTCAGCTAATTCTATAGTGTTATTAGCGAAGCAGTTGAAATTAAATTAGCAGTTGTCCTTATTATTAAAGACGGAGGTTTTGGCTTAAGGAAGCTGGATACGATACACGAGCTTGCAAGCTTGCACTTGCGATCCGAACATAAATCTTTATACCTCTTACAGTTCTCAATGCATTCCAGGGAATATATTACACATGACACAAATCTTTAGCAACGCTGACGTAAATTTTCAAAGTTATAAGTTGCCAAATTCGGAATACAAAATAATTAGTTGATAGTATTAATTTTTAAGTATAGAAATATAGACGGTGTTTTGGTACCATTTTCTCAAAAGGTATAATTTTATGAAATTTTACATGTAGATTGTATGTATGTTTTTAAGAAGTGTGGGCAGAAATACACGTTTCGGAAAATAGTTGTCTGTTACATTTTTTTTTTGAACAAAAAATGTACACTACTGGCCATTAAAATTGCTACACCACGTAGATGACGTGCTACAGACGCAACATTTAACCGACTGGAAGAAGATGCTGTGATATGCAAATGATTTGCTTTTCAGAGCATTCACACAAGGTTGGCGTCGGTGGCGACACCTACAACGTGCTGACATGAGATAAGTTTCCAACTGATTTCTCATACATAAACAGCAGTTGACCGGCGTTGCCTGGTGAAACGTTGTTGTGATGCCTCGTGTAAGGAGGAGAAATGCGTACCATCACGTTTCCGACGTTGATAAAGGTCGGATTGTAGCCTATCGCGATTGCGGTTTATCGTATCGCGACATTGCTGCTCGCGTTGGTCGAGATTTAATGCCTGTCAGCAGAATATATAATCTGTGGGTTCAGGAGGGTAATACGGAACGCCGTGCTGAATCCCAACGGCCTCGTATCGCTAGCAGTCGAGATGACAGGCATCTTATCTGCATGGCTGTAACGGATCGTGCAGCCACGTCTCGATCCCTGAGTCAACAGATGTGGACGTGTGCAAGAAAACTACCATCTGCACGAACAGTTGGACGACGTTTGCAGCAGCATGGACTATCAGCTCGGAGACCATGGCTGCGGTTACCCTTGACTCTGCATCACAGACACGAGGGCCTGCTATGGTGTACTCAACGACGAACGTGGATGCACGAATGGCAAGCCGGCCGGAGTGGCCGTGCGGTTCTAGGCGCTGCAGTCTGGAGCCGTGCGACCGCTACTGTCGCAGGTTCGAATTGTGCCTCGGGCATGGATGTGTGTGATGTCCTTAGGTTAGTTAGGTTTAATTAGTTCTAAGTTCTAGGTGACTGATGACCTCAGAAGTTAAGTCGCATAGTGCTCAGAGCCATTTTTGAACGAATCGCAAAACGTCATTTTTCTTTGATGAATCCGGGTTATGTTTACAGCATCATGATGGTCGTATCCGTGTTTCGCGACATCGCGGTGAACGCACATTGGAAGTGTGTATTCGTCATCGCCATACTGGCGTATCTCTCGGCGCGATGGTATGGGGTGCCATTGGTTACCCGTCTTGGTCACTTCTTGTTTCTCATTGACGGCACTTTGAACAGTGGACGTTACATTTCAGATGTGTTACGACCCGTGGCTCTACCCTCCATTCGATCCCTGCGAAACCCTACATTTCAGCAGGATAACGCACGACCGCATGTTGCAGGTCCTGTACGGGCCTTTCTACGTACCGAAAATGTTCGACTGCTGCCCTGGCTAGCACATTCTCCAGGTCTCTCACCATCTGAAAACTTCTGGTCAATGGTGGCCGAGTAACTGGCTCGTCACAATACGTCAGTCACTACTCTTGATGAACTGTGGTATCGTGTTGAAGCTGCATGGGCAGCTGTACCTGTACACGCCATCGAAGTTCTGTTTGACTCAATGCCCAGGCGTATCAAGGCCGTTATTACGGCCAGAGGTGGTTGTTCTGGGTACTGATTTCTCAGGATTTATGCACCCAAATTGCGTGAAAAGGTAATCACATGTCAGTTCTAGTATAATATATTTGTCAAATGAATACCCGTTTATCATCTACATTTCTTCTTGGTGTAGCAGTTTTAATGGTCAGTAGCGAAGTTTTTATCAATGCTCAATTAAAGAAAAAATCTTATTGTTTTTGTTACTCCATAACATTCCATCTCCCTAATCCCTTTAATTTGCATCTTGATACTGATCTGATCTTCTTTGAAGTCAAGTCTTCTTTTTCGCTTCCTTTGGAGAAGCCTTCGGAATTCGAACTGCGTAGAAAACTCGGTCTTCATCAATCTGACGAAGAGTTTTGGTAGAGCTCTTCCTGGCTTCATTCCAAATTCATAGAAAACTTTTGACCTGGTTATGGCATCACCACTGAAGCACAAAGCTGCATCACACACTCCAAACCGCATAGCATTTTAGTTCAGAAAACAAAGTTTTTGGTAGACGCTCCGATATATAGTTATTGAAGTTTTCGTTTAATTTCTGGTTCCAACTATGAAGACATTTTTTCCAGTTACTTCATATCAGTTAGTTTCTTATACACAGGTTTTATTGTATGAATCATAGCACAAGGAAATGAGTGTGTATGCTTATACACTTCAAAACCGTTAGAAACCATGCCAAGATTCACTTTCTTCAGGAAACAATCTATGCTGAGGTTTGCATCTATTGAAGCTCTCTCTAACAAGGAAGCTCATGATGCACCCTTCATAATTCTTAGATCTTTTACATTACTTCTGATAGCACTACCAGAATATATTTTCAAAATATCTATTTCTTTGTCTGTAAGTCGGCCAGATCCACCAAGACCCTTGTTGTCATTTAGTTTTTGCCTACCTAGTTATGACTTCAGTTATCGTAGTCTTATTCGCATCCTTTTTGAATGCGGCCTTAACACTTCAATTTTACAATTTAAATTCCATCACCACGGGGCTCGACTCATTAACCTTGGTGTAAACCTTGCAGAAACCGTCATCGAGATATTGTGCAAAAACGCTCAATACATTCATGTTTCGATAATTGAAAAATATCTACACAGCGTGGGTCTCCATATCTTTACTAGACCCAACAGAGTTTTTATCACGCTTGTGATCAGGCACTTTGTTACTGCAGCCTCGAAAATAGTTTGTTATACAATATGTATCAATAACTTAAGAAGTATCAGCTGATGTGGCAGCCAAAACCTTTGATGACAAGTGTGGTCACGTTTCTGCCAAGTCCCATCAACAACTACACAAATGCCTTTCAATCTATCATTTGCTGACACAGCTTCTTGTTCAGCAACTCTCATACTCCCTTCGCTTACGTCTTTCAAGTTTCTTAAAGGTACATAATAGTAATTGGAAAACTTGGGTGGTGGTGATGTCAAATTCAGCACTCCACACAACATTCTGCACTACGCTATCCTTTGCCAATGAATCTCAAGCCATAAACCATTCTCAAATTTATTTCATAGTATTTGTGAGTTCTGTGTTTTGAACCTCTTGTTGAACTGGGTCCATTGCAAACTTTACATGTAATCACCAACTTGCTACACATTCCAAACTTAACAGCTTTATTCTCTACTATGTACGAAAAACCTGCAGCTGAACAATATTTACAATTACACAATTATCTACAAATCTGGAAAGAGCACTCATACTAATAATAACATTACCACTATTTACAGGTTGGGGTTCCACAGTAGCGCTATTTAACTTCCATCAAAATTACGAAGTTTCTATCGGGATGTGCTTGTGGAGAAACAAGATCACGTGGAACTGTTTCTCGTAATACACTACTTTTGTTTTTCATTATTTTGTCTACTTCCTTTTTTTGTTCTCCTGTACAAATCAGCTGGAAACACTTTCTTAGTCCGTGGCGTTATGGATGCCAGAATATATCCAAACAGAAAATACAGCCCACAGTACGATTTCAAGTACAACTGACTTGTGTCTACAAGCTAAAAAAGAACGCAGAAACGCCACACTGAAACACGTGAACATCGTGATGCGTAAAACAGGTTACTCAAACATCTAACATGTAAATCAAAATTTCCCCACGAATTTGTACACAAAATTGATGGAGATATTCCAGTTTAAAGAAAGGAGTGTGCCAAGTGTGTGATTTAAAGAAGAGCCGGTGTATTTAACTTATCTTTGATAGTTATGCAAATAGAAACAATGTGATGCTTGTATCTAGCACACAAGAGAATGGGTAATTTATTGGTGTTGAAATCTCAAATTGCCTTTGCTCAGCTTGTATCCTATTAGGTAGCGTATTCCTGTTGTCTCCCTTGTCAGTAAACAGATGAACAGAGTCAGTTCTACCACATCCGTTGGTTATTAATATTCGTTACCGAGAATTACTGATGTCGGTCATCTTTGGTCGTATGGTGGCGCTAATGTTTAAAGTGTGTGTGTGTGTTATCTTTCCGAATATGCTCTCCTATTTGCAATTTTAAATTCTTTGCACAGCGCTTCGATGATGTATATGTGTCTCGCTCGCTGTGCCAACATGCCTGGACGCGGGAAGGGAAGATGAGGAGACCAAGTTGCCGCGATCCTCAGCCTCCTGGGCCAAGCGCTCGGGTTGGACGGCAAGCAGAAGAGGAAGAAGCCTGTACAGTGCTTCCGCTGCCAGAAGCTCGGGCACTTCTCCACGGACTGCACCCGCGCACTCGCGTGTTTAAAGTGTGCAAAGGCGCAGCTGACACGCGAGTGCAAAAAGCCGAGGGACGCCGCCGCCACATGTGCCAACTGCAGCGGAGCGCACGCCACCAGCTACCGTATCTGCAGTTATCTCAAGAGCTGTGGCCGCGGGAAGGGGCGGCACACACGCTGACGGCTAGCCACCACGCAAGAAGAGGTGACAATGGACCACGATGCGGCAGTTCTCCCGCCAGCGCATCACACCATCGCCACCTTTGCAGGTGACGGCGTGAGTCGAGGGCCGTTCTGCTGTACTCCCGACAGCATTCACAAGCTCTAAGACGCTTTCGCCAACGCAGTAGCAGCTCTCAAATCCGCCATGGGGGAAGAGAGGGCTGCTCTCCGGGCCGAGGCGGACTAGGTGCGCCTCCACCTCGTGCAATTACGCGAGTCGCTGGCTTGCGAGTCTAGTAAGGAGTGAGAAGTCACGACTGCCACCATCGCCACGCAGACGGACTCTCTCCTGGTGCCTTCTGCAACGGGTGGCGCTGTGGGGTGCCCGTGGAGGTGGCGACACAGGACATCGACCCAGTCCCATCAGCAACACGGGATGCCCTGCCCATGGATAACGATCCACCCGCGCCCTCCTGAGAAAGTAGAGGCGGAAAAGCCGCTGCTGGGAGAACCAGCCCCAACTGCTGCGCCCAGTCAAGAAAGGGACGCAGAACAGGTTGTCTATACGCAGCCAGGTGAGACAACTGCGCCGCAACTACTGAAGATGGTCACGAAATCATTGGGCGACAAGACATACGCGCACCATAATAATCTCTGTACCCTCACCGATCTTAATGTTCCTAAGCCTCCTCTACCCCAGAAACCTTACGACTTCCGTCGGGCCATAGCAAACCTTACCACCGTCGTTCCAAAGAAGATCTGGATCTCATAAACAGTTTCCCTAGCTTTACAGAATATGATTGGCAACGTATTATCGATGCTACGCCAAGGGGACGAAACATTCCTCTTCTTCGCACGTCTAGTTCCATAGCACCTTCAGTTTTTTATTCTGTCCTGCTCAGACGAGTTTTGGTTAATCCTTTTAATCATAGAAAAATATCCTCATCTTACCCTTGCAGAGTTAATGCCTACTGACAAAAACTCTTAATATTGTAGAACTGCCTCAGGTGAGGATGTCAGTGCTAGAGTGCAGGGGCTGTATTTGTGCCTTGAAAATGACATCTACCTCTATATCTACATTTACACTCCGCAAGCCACCCAACCGTGTGTGGCGGAGGGCACTTCACGTGCCACTGTCATTACCTCCCTTTCCTGTTCCAGTAGCGTATGGTTCGCGGGAAGAAAGACTGTCTGAAAGCCTCCGTGCGCGCTCTAATCTCTCTAATTTTACATTCGTGATCTCCTCGGGAGGTATAAGTAGGGGGAAGCAATATATTCGATACCTCATCCAGAAACGCACCCTCTCGAAACCTGGACAGCAAGCTACACCACGATGCAGAGCGCCTCTGTTGCAGAGTCTGCCACTTGAGTTTGCTAAACATCTCCGTAACGCTATCACGGTTACCAAATAACTCTGTGACGAAACGCTCTGCTCTTCTTTGGCTCTCCTCTATCTCTTCTGTCAACCCGACCTGGTACGGATCCCACACTGATGAGCAATACTCAAGTATAGCACGAACGAGTGTTTTGTAAGCCACCTCCTTTGTTGATGGACTACATTTTCTAAGGACTCTCCCAATGAATCTCAATCTGGCACCCGCCTTACCAACAATTAATTTTATATGATCATTCCACTTCAAATCGTTCCGTACGCATACTCCCAGATATTTTACAGAAGTAACTGCTACCAGTGTTTGTTCCGCTATCATATAATCATACAAAAAAGGGTCCTTCTTTCTATGTATTCGCAATACATTACATTTGTCTATGTTAAGGGTCAGTTGCCACTTCCTGCACCAAGTGCCTATCCGCTGCAGACCTTCCTGCATTTCGCTGCATCTGTCGAAATATCGCCGGTTGTCGAAAACTTCACTCGGATGCGTCTCCGCAAGTTATTTTAACAGTGGATAACTTATTTTGAAGACAAACGATAGAACTTTGGGTAGCGAAGGAACAGCGCTAAGAGATTTACGTAAGTCAAAACAAGAAAAGCGATGGGCGACTGAAGCTTTTTTTGTAGAAAAGGACTGTTAGTGTAGGTTTCTTGGGTAAGTGTTTAAGGAAAAAAAATTACTTTTATGCGTTTGGAATGCATTCTTTTACCGTACTGAAATGTGGACGTCCTGATGACGTAATGATCAGCGTTAAGGAGGCTTTTTATCTCGATCCTGCAGGCAGCAATAAGGTGTGAACTGAAAAGAGAAATATTGAATGTGACGGTGTTTAAGGATATGAGGGAGGGAATGTGGCTTCTAAAGAGAATCATAAGTAAGAAAAGCAACTGATGAGCGTGGAGTAGACATTACAAGAAGAAAAAAAATTCTTCTGAAATTTCGTTTTATCTAACGAATTGAGGAAGACTTTAAATTATGTCAGAAGAATAAGTTCGTCATGCGCCCAACCACTTAGTGTTCTTTCGGTAACACTGGTTCTAACATTCGGCGTGGCGTCTGTTGTTCTATGTCGTGTCTCCCTACCACTTTCGCGCAACGACGCTCTGAGCGTGTTTTTTAGGGTATTGACTAGTTTGAACCTGGGAACTGTTGCTGGTAAGGAGACGCCAGACCACACATGACATGTAGAGTTAAGAAGAGTTCAGTGAGACTAGCAATGATATAACCAAATACTTAATGATTTCAGCGTCAGCTCCACTCCACTCCCTGTAAAAGAATCTTAATACCATCTAAATTTAGTGGAAGGGGTTGAAGGCTTTCCTATTTCTAGTTAGCAGGTAAAATAACGTCGAAAAAGCAGTTAAGTTTACCATTGGAAATTTTATTCTACTCACAAAACATTGTTTATAAATTGTACTATTGATAAAAGGAAGTGTTTTAATACAGGATGATAAAAACCAACTGCGTTCAACAAAAATGTGAACGAATATTCCCTGAATGGGATTCCAAGTTCTACAATGGATCGAAGGATGACCTATGCCATATCACATCTATAATCTAGGTTTAAATTAAGTTTCACAAAAGAGGAGACTATCAAAATGGTCTACAGTGACCCTCAATTATCTTTAATTACTTATCTAACTTGTCGTAAATTACAGTGGCTGATGTGGCTTCTCAATAATTATATAACAGAAAAATCGTCGCGTTTCAGATTTTAACTTACGTAGCAAATGTTAATACCATGAGCTTCAATTGACGATCGACACTAGTATTACGTAAAAAGGGGATGTAACAGATGAGATTTCTGCAGTTCTGAGTGAAGCCTTATCCGCTCAAAAATGCGGCATCGCTTGCATTCATTACCTTGTCCGTGTTCGTCAGGGGGTGGCGGCTGGCGCAGCTCCATACAGCTCGCCGTCTCGGAAGCAACTCTCCCCTAACATCTCCTTACTTCAATACATCGAAGTTGGTTTAAAAAAAAACTATCTGGCTGTGTTTTCATCTGACCAATCAGGGTCTCAATGTTAACCTTAAGCTCCGCCTACAAAAATTCTGTCTATCCTATGAGAAACGTTATACTTTTCGTGGTGGGACAATGTATTTAAAGTTTGCAACGTAACAGAGACGCGAAAAAGTCTCACGCTAAAACTTGCAGCTGGTGTGGCCCTTTTAGTGTTATCGTAAGATCTCTACTGTTCTTCTGGAGCGCTCTAGCTTTTAACATGGGCTGGGGGGTGGTCCTCGTGGTTAGCTTACTTGAACTTCTTGAAATTTTTCGTCAATTTCTTTATGTACTTCTAGCATGAGTTGAGGCGATTCCCCCTTTTGTGCATACCATTCTAATTCTTCATCCTCTTTATCTCGCGTCATTCTCAATTGTTTGTTTATAACTGGTATTTCTTCTAATTTTAGCTTTTGCCCAAAGAGAAGTGTGACATTCCCGAATGTTACGCGAACTTTCCCCATATCTATTGTCACTCGTCTCTCATTTAAAAAATCTGCACCTATAATCAAATCTACAGTTAGTTCAGGTATAATCACGAAGTTGGCTTCGATCTTTTGACCTTGACACGAAAGAGTTAACCTTGTTTGTCTCGTAAGTTCCGCAGTATTGTTTCTAATAGGACCTCTTACTTTAATCTTACGTGTTTTCTGAACTGGCAATTCCTCATTGGCATTACACTGCATAAATAAATTTTCTGAGATCGCAGTCAGTTCACTTCCGCTTTCAATTACAATATTGAGTGGGATATGCTTTACCACGGCCTTTGCAATTGGTTGAATTTGAAAGGGTTGGTTCTATTCTTCTTCTTCTTGCATCAACGAATCCTCCACTGAATCATACATGAATCTTTTCCCTTGTGAATTCGAACTTTCTGTAGGATAAGCTTCGACTGCTACTTCTCTCTCTTTTATTTCCTCTTCTGTATTTCTTCCTTCATTTACGGTTTCTTCAACATCTTCTACTTTTTCCGCCTGCCGCGGTGGTCTAGCGGTTCAGGCGCTCAGTCCGGAACCGCGCGACAGCTACGATCGCAGGTTCGAATCCTGCCTCAGGCATCTGTGTGTGTGATGTCCTTAGGTTAGTTAGGTTTAAGTGGTTCTACGTTCTAGGGGACTGATGACCAGAGATGTTAAGTCCCATAGTGCTCAGAGCCATTTGAACCATTTTCTACTTTTTCCTCATCCTCGTCTATCTTATCCTTCTTCGTCGCTACTTCCACATAATCGCATCTAAATTCTCTAATTATCGCTTCATAACTTCCTTCATTATATACGTTGGGTTGTGTGGCCACCAGTAACTTATTTTCAACTTCTGTCGACTGTGCATTATCCTCATTGAATTCGCTTTCCCTGGTTTCCATCTCAAATAGCTCTGCGATACACATTTCTTCGTCCTTTCCTCCTACATTCGTTGTGCATGCCTCTGATAATTCATCTTCCCCGTCAGTATTCTCCCAATTAACTTCGTCCCAACATGATATTGCTATTTTCCTGTCTTCGTTTTCATCTGGTCCCTGCGGATTTGTTTCTTCCTTCTTCTCTTCTCGTGATAAGGTGTTTACTTCTCTGTTCAAGGTGCTGCAATTGTCCTGGGTCGGTGCGTCATTCCCTTTGGCATGTGCGCTTAGCAGTCAATTCGAACGATTTTCGGGGTTTTGTGGTCTTACCTCCACCTCTTCTATCAGTATTCTCTTTTCTTGCTCCGCTTGTTGATATTGGTTTCTTTGTTGATAATTTGGCGGTCTATTTGCGCTCCAATACCCGTTCCAGTTGTCGTTATTCCCTCTGTAATAGTTGTTGCCTTTCCTGGGTGATTTATAGTTATTGCCATATTCCCTTCTAAATCAATAACCTGTGCTTTGTTGAAATCTATTGTTGTTTCTTGGTGCGAAGTTATCTATTTTCACCAAGTCGTCGAATTTTTTGCCTCCGAAAGACACCCACACCATCATAAAGAAGCTCCACGCTACGCACATGGAATTATACACTGAGGATTGAAGCAATCATGGGGTGAAGTGCATACGAATTAAAGGCATTTACTTCTAGATATTTCGAACTTCGATTCATCACTGAATAAGACTTCCCTAATCCCCTGCTTTCGTACCCTACTGACGCCCTCTTTTCTTGTTAAGAAGTTGCAAATATGGTTTCCTTGCTGCTACATAACACTGGAGGTAATTATCTGCCAGGCGCCGTCTCACCTTTCACTCACTCGCTGGTGTATCCCTAGTTGTGTTTAGAACAGCAGTCAATTCACAGACAGTTCTCTATCTATTACGTTTACACTCGTTACCAAATACTTTCCTTGGCGTTCTTATATTTTCCTAGGTACTCCAGAGCGAGAATGATCATTATAGGGGCCTGTATCCGATGCCGGTTTACAGCCTTAACAACTTCGCTGATGAAAATCTTCTTATTCTTTGATATTTGTCGGATACTTTTGTATTCTTGATGCAAAGTCATTGTCTTCCCCTGTGAATCATAAGGAATTTGTTATTTTGGGGACATTATCAGTTGCTGTCGCAGCGTGTCGTAACTTGATTCAAACGGAATTGCAGCTGATCGGAAAGGTAAACACCGTACCTCGTGCTAGCACACCCGGCATGTTTATTAGATCTGCTCGGACAAGCAAAGTCAGTTTAGATAGAACTGAGCAAAACCAGTACATATCGTTTTGTATGTATATCTACAATCATTATCTGTACAATACTCTAAGTGTCTTATTAGTCGGTATTTGAGTACACTATTCTGTATTCTGACCAGTTACTCACATAGGTCACTCCCATCTTGTTCTATTTTTAACATACAACTTAGTATTACAGAGGGTAGTGTATATCGTCTTGAAACTATCTAGAAAGACCAAATGTTGACTTCACGGCGGCACATTGCCACTAGAAAATGATATTACCCATCGAAACTAGTCGTCATATTAACAAGAAAAATAAAAATGCAAATTAAAAAAAAGTGTGTATTGCCTGCAGTACCAGCATTAGTGGCAACCGCTATAATACTGGTGTAAGTGCTTATAAGTGTAGTGTAGGATATACTGCAATGAAACTATGTGCCTGATTTGGACTCGACGCTAGACACTGCCTTGATCAGAGCTTCAGTCTGCTGATTGTAAGATTCTAATAATTTTAATTGTTAAAGTGACACTAATTATTTATCAAAAGCATCGGCTGCGTTAACAAAAGGAAAAATGGGGTTGGTTAAAGTAGAAAAATTTGGCTACTAAAATTAAGTTAACCTTTACAACAGAACTATATATGTGCATAAAAACCTACGTGACCTCATAAGCGCACAGATAACATTTTACTTGTAAAATATGTAAGCGAGGGATAATCGTTTGGGTTTTGTTTAAAGACAATTTTTTGAGAAATCGTATTCAGCTTTCCGCATCACTCTTCCCTTTCGCACGCCTGCTGTCACTACGATCTGTATAATGTTATAACATTCTACGAATAGTTCTGTATTTCCTAATATAATGTTGAGAGATTTTATTTAGCACTATCATTATTCCTTTTTCTAATACTGATTGTAAATACTTTTCAGCTTTTGCGCCGGTAGGCGACGAGTCAAGCTGGATACGGCGATGTCACTGACCGGCCACCATTACAGCAGCCTTAAATTCATATCGCATAGTCAATAATACAACGTGCATTCATTACAACGCCCATACAGGCATTGGAATACCGATTCACGCTCACGTAACACCCTTTTAGCAGCGAATCAGCGACCGGTGATTACGTCGACATTATTCCCTAGCTCACATCATTAAAAAAAAATTCCGCTTTCTATTCTAATTAGTAATCAGATAATTAACTTTTGACCTTTTATTTGAAGTAAAAGAGGCACTACATGTCCTGTATTTAAGAGAATGGATTGGTAGAAAGGAAGATAATGATTTAACTGACTGTCGACGACGAGGTCATTACAGACGGTGCACATTATCGGATTGTGCGTAATATTCGAACTTTAGCCAGAGAGCGAATGGAAATCTGGTCTTCCAGAATACAAGTTCAGTGTCATTTCGTGAGCTTTGAAGTGGTGAAGAAGAAGTTCTGTTGAGAACCTTTACCTACACAAGACGAGTAAGATTAAACGGGCATACTGTAATGTAGATGAAAAGTTAATCTGTCATGTTTGGGAGCAAAACAGCAGAAAACTTTAGGAGGTAGACAATGATAACAACAAGCATGACAGACTGTTGCTGCTGTTGGGTTGGGTAAATATCGTTTGACATTATTGGGCGGGAGGCCAGCGTTTGGGGTTACGGGCCGCATGTTACTAGTATTTCCATTTGATGCCATCTGGCGACATGTGCGTCGATGAAGGTTAGATGAAATTACTAGGAAACACACACCCAGTAACCGAGCGGAGAAAATCTTCGACCCAGCCGGGAATCGAACCCTGGACACCGCGATGTAGAGGCCACGGCGTTAACTTCTAGATCACGAGTTGCTGGGTCAAGTAATTACATAAAGGTAAAAATTGCAGAACAGGAGGTAGAGGAAAATATCAAAGCAACAAAAACACTGTTCACTTAAAGGGAAAGGTTCATAGGCACTTCGCTAATTCAAAGGATACCGGCAGCAATGATCGCACCGTCGACGGATGACAAAGCCGTAATTTTCCTTCCTTTTCTTTGTTCGCTACAGTAGTTTCACAGACGCATTTTCTGTTTTATTTTAATTGGGTGTGTTCACGAAGAATACACCCTATTTAAAGGAGACACCAAATCCACAATTTTGAAGATACGGCGCCGGCCGCTGTGACCGAGCGGTTCTAGGGGCTTCAGTCTGGAACGGCGCGTGACCGCTACTGTCGCAGCTTCGAATCCTGCCTCGGGCATGGATGTGTGTGATCTCCTTAGGTTAGATAGGTTTAAGTTGTTCTAAGTTCTAGTGGACTGCCGGCCGAAGTGGCCGTGCGGTTAAAGGCGCTGCAGTCTGGAACCGCAAGACCCCTACGGTCGCAGGTTCGAATCCTGCCTCGGGCATGGATGTTTGTGATGTCCTTAGGTTAGTTAGGTTTAACTAGTTCTAAGTTCTAGGGGACTAATGACCTCAGCAGTTGAGTCCCATAGTGCTCAGAGCCATTTGAACCATCTAGTGGACTGATGACCTCAGATATTAAGTCCCATAGTGCTCAGAGCCATTTCAACATTTGAAGATATACCAATGAATTTTGTACGCGCTTGACATGAAATAAACACATTTACTATCAAATTCCTTGGATTAAATGGATTTACCCTTTTTACAGAATTTCAGACTTTTATTTTCAAAAAATAGTGTATGTAACTTTTTCTCAGAAACCATTCAAGAGATTTCTACAAAATTTTCTCTGTTTAATGTCCTAGCATGTAGTGAGCTTCTCTGATGAGGTTTTCCCAGAAAAGGAAAATTTTATTAATTTTTAATTATAATTCTGTAAGTATTACATAAAATTCACTCAAAATTCCAACCACTTTGCCACTCATCTCAGCTTAAGCCAGAATTTCAATATTTACAGTTGAGACGGCATTTATTGTATTTATAGAAACAAATGTACCAAATTTCACAATTCTAGTTTTCATATATTCCGAGAAAAATGTACATAAACTTTAGAAAGCATAATTTTTAGGAAATGCAGTTTACAGTTCAGCCTAAAGTTTTTTTTCTTATGTCAGATTTTCGGAAGCCCCAGACTTGTATTCAGGGACCTCGTTCTCTTCAAGACTTCTCTTCTGCTTTCTTGTTTTCTACCATCTTTCTTCCATCAAGTTTTCAATTGACATTTCAGCTGCAGAGAAGCGTTGTGAATCTATTTTTCTCGAGATGTCTTGAGTGAAATTTCTTACCTTAAAGCTTATTCTCTCTCCCAACGCTCTCATTATCAAATACAAGAAATGAATGATAAGTTGCTCTTCTGACAACTGTAGCAGATGAAAACGTGGAATTAGAGCATCGTGTCCATATCAGTGAATATAGAGTCTCATTTGTTTCTAAGCTACGGAATAGAGTAACAGATGATCTTTTAAAGCAATGGAAGTTTGCTTGAAAGTAATCCACGGAATCGTTGTTCACCGAGCTGATATTGAAGTGTTGCCTTAAAAAGTGGGTGTGGTGGGAAGGTTGTGTCACACATTTAATTGTTTTTCAGGCACTTCTGATGCGTATTCATCACTGAAACTTTGTGAACTTATTGTTCATAAGCTCCAATTATAAATATAAAATAAACCGAAAATTTACATTTTTAGTAAATTTGGTGACCGTCTCCCGTTAACGTATTCCAGTTATACGCACACATCTTTATCCACAGCCTTTGTTATTTTTCTGTCACATATCTTTGAGTTTTTTAATCGCTTAAGCAGCTTTTATTCGTACTGCAAAATTAAAACATGCCCTCTAGCAGAGCCAAAATTCTACGTGTGTGTCAGTATACGAAGAATAACCGACAGAAATGCTGAGGTTTAAGCTTAATGAAAAATTAGTGTGCTTGTTAGCTTTCCAATTTCATGCATTTCATTTTAGTGTTGTTGTTACTAAAATCGGCACAAATTTGCGAAATCAAATGGTTCAAATGGCTCTGAGCACTATGGGACTCAACATCTGAGGTCATCAGTCCCCTAGAACTTAGAGCTACTTAAACCTAACTAACCTAAGGACATCACACACATCCATGCCCGAGGCAGGATTCGAACCAGCGACCGTAGCGGTCGCGCGGTTCCTTACTGAAGCGCTTAGAACCGCTCGGCCACACTGGCCGGCTTGCGTAATCAGTCCGTCTCTGTGGTGCTTATTACAGTGGCAAAATATGAGAGCTCTCAAATTTCCGGATATTTTAATAGTTCTTAGGATTTACTGTACGTCTCGTGAGGGGAATACTGTAATTAACGGCTATTTTGCCTTATTAACTGGATTGCAAGATCGATAATACATACAGCATAAATTATGTGAGAATATTGTTACTAATTTCTAGTTGGCTCTATCGTCGATTTCATTTGGACCGAAGCCACTTCCGGAGTTCCGCTAATGCACATTTAGTGAATATTTACGGGGATCGCAAGTTGGAAAACACGCCGACCATTAAGGGACATTCGAGATTTGTTGAGGTAGCTTGTGAGAAGTATGAACTCTCCTGCAGAGGATGTCAACATGAAGTTTTAAATCCTTTTAGATAATTCTAGTCTAATATATTTTACTTTCGCATTGTGTATCTGCCAAACTGGAAAGTTGGAAAACGTTCCTAATTCTCTACAAATTCCACTTCATGAGAGAAAGTTGAGAAATCTGAGGATTTAGAAGTATTCAGCTTTCATGGTACACCTAGTCGGTAGTATCGTAAATATAATGGAATTCTTTATAGTATCTGAATGAAAATAAACATTATTAACGCTTTAATTAAGTATGACTGTATCAAGGATAACACACACAGATGCCGACATTAAAGAACTGCATAAGGCCGTGAGTGGAAAGTGGTTTAGGAAGCGAGCTCGTTCATATATATTTGTGTGTGTGCATGTGCATGTGAGTGTGAGTGTGCGTGTGTGTGTGTGTGTGTGTGTGTGTGTGTGTGTGTGAGAGAGAGAGAGAGAGAGAGAGAGAGGGAAGGAGAGAGAGAGAAAAGAGAAGGAGAGAGAGAAAGAGAGTTTTTGCTACCTGTCATCACGTCTGCAGCTCTGTTACACGAATTTTTGTCGCTGCAGTGTATCTTCACTTACAAATCTGTTTAAATAACAGTTCCACGACACATAGTCTTACGCTTTGATGTGAATAGCCACGTACTTGTAAAAGTTTTGCCTTTATGTACGGAAAGATATCAAATAAGTTGGAAATATTCTACGATGTAGTCGAATGTCGTAGTTGTTGTTGTGGTGGTCTTCAGTCCTGAGACTCGTTTGATGCAGCTCTCCATGCTACTCTATCCTGTGCAAGCTTCTTCATCTCCCAGTACCTACTGCAGCCTACATCCTTTTCAATCTGCTTAGTGTAATCACCTCTTGGTCTCCCTCTACGATTTTTACCCTCCACGCTGCCCTCCAATACTAAATTGGTGATCCCTCGATGTCTCAGAACATGTCCTACCAACCGATCCCTTCTTCTGGTCAAGTTGTGCCACAAGCTTCTCTTCTCCCTAATTCTATTCAATACCTCCTCATTAGTTATGTGATCTACCCATCTAACCTTCAGCATTCTTCTGTAGCATCACATTTCGAAAGCTTCTACTCTCTTCTTGTCGTTATACAGGCAAATAATTGGAAATTGTGACATCATAAAATAAAGAACATTAATAACAGTAATAATTACAGTTTTATTTATTTAACCATATGGCTAGGGCCCCCCGTCGGGCGGACCGTTCGCCGGGTGCCGGTATTTAAATTTGATGCCACTTCGGTGACCTGCAGTCGATGAGGATGATACGATAGTTACAGTAATGATTATTAAATACATATATGTTTAGATCTATTTTTTGCTGCTAGGTGAAACTGAGTGAAGAACTCTCGACACAGTTACACTGAAAAGTTTCTTGTCTGAGATATATGATTATCCTGAGGTGGTATTTAATAACTCTAGTGTACCACAGAGATCATTTTAGGTCTTTAACATGTGTGATAGTAGTGCAATATATTTACAAAACAAATGCAACTATTCAGAATGCAGTATGTCAGAAATTGCCTATATCAAGACAGAAGTAGTGCAGCCGACGTTACGTAACTAAGATTTCTTTGTGCCGAACTCGGTTTGATAGACGTTAGTGGACACAAGTTTAGAGAGAGGCACAGTAAATATCTTCATCGTGCAGTGGGGAAGAACGGGAAACAGGAGTGGACGCATTTCTAATCATGTCTAGAAGAACGTCAAAAGCACGCGCTGAAGTGATCATGGGAATGATATATAGGATGCTACATGTGCTGAAAATCTAGAGAATAGTAAAATGCAAGGTCATTCTAAATATATCGAGAACGGTTAAATAAGTGGTCACGGTGTTTTTGATAAGTTATAGCGGAAAATGGAGCGAGTTTTCAGACACATGTAATTAAGTTTTGACGTTTGTAACTGCCGCATTATGAAATCAGTGTTTTATTTTCATAGAACTACGTTTCTCTATGACAATGGAAACAATCGTCGAAGGGAACTTCAGTGATTTGTTATGTGTGGAAACCGATCAAATAGTAACAAGATAACAGCGTCTCAGCCCACTGTCTTATCGTCAGTAGGTGTCTCAGAAACGTCTTTTCTTCTGTACAAAATGTAAGAAAATAAGGAGTCACGTACTGTCAGTGTTTTTGTTATTACGAGTGTGATATCAAGTGCTCAAATGTCCAGAACTGTTGCCTCTCGTGAATGGGCAAACATTCTCTGTTTCCTGAACAACTGGTACAATGATCTAAAAATTTTCCTTTAGGACTTGTTATAGAGGAAAGTGCTCTAAGCTGATCTTTGCACCCTTCTAAAGTTGACCCCTAGGTCTCTGGGCTCTGCATTCTCACGAACTTTTACTGGGACCAAGTGTAAATGCTAATTTAGGCTTCTGCCACTCCGTGGCGGGCTTGTTACTTATCAGTTCGCCATTCCATGTTTTGGCAATGAATAAATATTTTACGTTGTGCTACAGTTTTCGGTATTTCACCTAGAAATTGGCAGATAAACCTTCCAACTTCTATGCGTTCTTAATGGTAAAGTTAATGTTGATGATTAGACTATATCATTTAGATGTTTGATTAAAAATTTATTTTGTTAACAAACTGTAGGCTCTCGTCGCGTACACTGGATCCCCTTAAGTTTCCCAAACCGGTCTCCTCACTTTTCCAGGTTGAAAGTCTACCTGTTGTAGCAAACACTCTCATTATGTTGAAATTCTTTTGCAGGTTCAAAGAGGGTAATGGGGATGGTTGATCAAACAATGTGGAGAACGTCTAATACGACTAACGGTATTGATCCACTTCAGAAAAGGATGGACTTGAAGAAGGCCAATAAAGAATTTAATGTTCCACAGACAACGCTTATCAGATTGTCCAACATCAAATATAGCGTACTTGGGGAAGCAGCAAAAACAAAACGAGGCAGACATACAATTTTTGATACAGGTCTTGAAGAAGAGCTGGTTTATTATGCCTTGCCATGCAAATTTCTTTCTTTATGTTTATTTGTAATGACTTGTAGGGAAGGGCCATAAAACTGGCATATAGAAATTAGCATTGAACATTCTTTCTAAGACAAAACTGCTCAAAAAAGCATTAGTTTTTTCTTTAAACACCATAAAACTAGACTGTCAAAAAGAAAGTCTAGAGGAGCATCCTGTAACAAACATCTTGGATTCATCAAAGAAAACAAAGAAGTTATATAAACTTCTGGAAGATGTTGTATTGAACCTACTTTAAAATTAATTTATTTTTTCTCTGATTTAATACCTCCTTCCAGTTTTGTCTACCGTTATGTTGTCTACTTTGGCAGCGGATCATATTTTTGACAAGTATTTTTCAAACTCGATAAGCATAAGAAAATTGAAAATAAATTTTTCATAATTTTTCATTATATTTTCTAAGAGTGAAATGTAAATAGTGCGTGACATTATGATCGAAATATCACATGCTTTTAAAATTTTAATTTCCCGGTTTTCAATTTCTTTAATGAAAAAAAATGCAATTGCGGTTTTGCGCACTTTCTTAAACTATTTACGGAATGAGCAATATATCTGTCGCTTTGGTTCCACGTGATTTGCCTTATTTTTAGTGAATTGTCTTCCAAACACGGTGAAAGCATACCCGGCAGTAACTGCAGACATTTGTCCCTTTTTCGAAAGCAGTCAATAAAACAAGGACTAATGATTAGATTGGTGATCTCCGCACAACAACTTGACTAATCAGCGTCATCGTTTATCCATTTACAGGGTATGTCTACCGGCAACTGACCATTAGTGCGTATTGTTGTGACCGTGGTTTGCAAACGATGCTTCATCCGTAAACAAAATCAATACAGAATCGTCGCATTGGATTGTGGTTTCCGTGAACAATACGCGGGAAACTCTAAAGTACTTTTGAACTTCATTTCCATGAAGCAGTTGGTGGGGTTAAATGTGGATATGATGAAATGTATCACAGTGTAGTATTCGCAGAACACTGCTTTAAGAGTATTCGCAGAACACTGCTTCAAAATATCCCACTCGGACATTCAAGCTGACTCTTAATGACATGTGAACTGTGTGTTACCGCTGCTAAAATGTTAGCTGCCATTGTTTCTACAGTTACCGCTCTTTTTTGTTGGCATATATACCAGGCTATTTAACAGTGTTTGTATAGCCATGTCACGACTGCTTAGCGGGACTAAGAAACCTTTCAGCTTTCTACCGGACCGCTGCTCCAATAGTCTGGCGACATTCACTTTTAACGAAAAGCATATCCACTTTATCGTCTCTCCTGTACGTCGTGAAAGCCTTGGTAGCTTATATGACCACTACAATAGCAGAGCACAGACTGATGACTTTCAAGCGTGCTTGTAAACACGCGAACAGTATTTGAGATACGTGTTTGTTTACATTTGGTACAGCACGAAATTCGTTCGCGGGACTACTTCTCCTGAAGACGGGAAAGTAGTTAGCGACGCTGTTAGCTTGCAGTAATTGATTTGGTTACACAAATGTCAGGTCGTGAGTCCTCTTAGAAAAATTTCCCAGTGCCACATAAAAAAGTAGACGGTGTTAGGTTATTACAGAATAAGAATGAAAAATGGTCCTATCACAGTGTAAAGAAAGATGGACATTTCGTGGGTAGAGTTACGAATGTAAAAGAAGGCAAGTAGTTTGTCAACTTAACTGGCTGCTACACAGAATTTAAATAAAAAAGTCCTGACATATTCGAATTCTTTTACTTGTTAGTGTTGGTACCCCCACTATCGCCCGCCCGGTTTTATATATATATATATATATATATATATATATATATATATATATATATATATATATATATATATAAAATGACTTTTGACCACTATTAAGGTAAATGCATTGTTTGTTCTCTATCAAAATCTTTCATTTGCTAACTATGCCAATCAGTAGTTAGTGCCTTCAGTCTTTGGAATCTTTTACTTAGCTGGCAGTAGTGGCGCTCGCTGTATTGCAGTAGTTCGAGTAACGAAGATTTTTGTGAGGTAAGTGATTCATGAAAGGTACAGGTTACGCAAAAAATATTGTGTGTGAGTTTAGTGTTGATCAGAATAGGTAAAGAGCGAAATGTCTGTGTACGTTCAGTTCTGCTCTGCTGTTTGAAAATCAAATAATGTGAGAGGTTTATCAGCACAGTCATTCATAAATTTTTTCTAAGAGGACGTTTCATATGTTACTAGTTTCGACGTTACACTGATACCATCTTCAGGCCCCACACGTCATAATCGTATAATCGCTATACGTGGAGGGAGCCATATAACTGGATCTGTGAATCAAATCACTGTGCAACAGCTCTTGGTGGCCAAGCAACACAGACCCTTCTTTTATATCTCCATCAATGTAACGCCAAAACTTGTAGCAAATAAGAAGTACATAAAATAAATTTCTACAACACATACGGCTGTTGGTAAATTATTGTATCAAGAAATACATGTCAGCGGTTGTTCCACAGTCCATAATGGATCATCAAAGATCAGTTACATTATGTCGGCGATTGCTGCAGAAACACTGTTGCCAAGTATGCGTACACCATAATTACTCTACCACACACACATTTGGGATTACACTCGTCTGGTATGAGACGTTCCCAGAGGATGCGGGAGGGGGGAGGGAGGGGCGGAGGGGGCTACTGGGGTTCGAACCGCACAATAACCCTGGGTTCGGCGTGGGTCGCCGGTGAGGCGGATGGACTGCTGTAGCCTGTTGTGAGGTGAACCACTTACGGCTACGGCGGGACGAAGCCTCTCCGTCGTTTCTAGGTCCCCGGTTTAATAAACAATACACCCACACCATATAATATAATGCATCGTGTCAAGTAAAATAACATATTACATGATCTCGTCCCCCGCCCCCCGAACAAATCGACCTCCAGAAATTTTTTTCTTCATTAAATTGTTTTTAGCTATTACACATATGCTCTTCAGCCACATGATATTATATATTGTTTCGACGGCAGGCGAATCCCCTGGAGTTTTGGCACGGGGTGAGGTTCTTCACCCTATAGACTGCAAGATGCAGGTGTGCCAATACCTTGCCGCTAAGAGAGCTGATTGTGCTGGGGAGGTAGTTTTAACTAGTAAAATGTGCATATATGGCTAGATGTTTTGATTTATATGTGTTTGAAGATGTCAGATAAATCGAAAAGCTACTTCCATTCTTTCACATCTCCAACTCTGAGCTGGACATATTCACCTTAATTTGTGCAATGGTAGGAGCATTTCTAGATCCGGTTCCCAAATTGTACTCTGCCGTAATTTTGATGTCATACTGCCATAGCGTGGACATGGATGTTGATTTCATCCATGAAATGCATTCACAGTTGCGAATATGGACAACCAGCAGCTGAATAATGGATTGACGACAATGGAAATTTATGCTGGATCTAGACTCGCACCCAGATTTCCTGCTTGTCGCAGGCTGTCGCATTACCTTCAGGCTATCCGAGCACGAATCACGGCCGGACCGAAAGTTACAGGGCCACACTTTGCCATTTCGCTGTTTCTCGGCTTCATGCAGAGCCTGCAGGGAATCAGCATTTAATTAACAACGTACCCACTAAGGGTCTTAATTTCATCGTGTACTACTGAGAACTCGCATACATTTAAACATGCAGTCAAGTAATATTGAACTCGTCTGAAACAGTTACTCGCTGCCCACCGAAGACTGCTGCCGGAACTCGTAAGACCTCCAGAGTCACGCACTGTGACGTACGCTCAGCGGTCTGTCTTTCTCGTGGAGTCTCCAAACTTCCGTATGTCTTCAACGATGTGTCTACAACCTGCCCTCGTACAGCGGTATGTATCTTCCCGTACAGGGGAGACAATTTATTTGAAAATCTCTCTCCCGGTGTTGGCGGATAAATACTATATTGCAGTGTCTGTGCTAATAAAAAATATGAAGCAGTGTTCATTCGGACACACGTGTGACTACAGCCATTACGAAATACATTAAACGTATTCGCAGTTGCGAATATGGACAACCATCAGCCGTATAATGAAATGAAGACAACAAAAATTTGCACTAGATCGGTATTCGAACCCGGATGTCCCACTTATCGCCAACGGTCGTCTTACCACTTTTTTTTCTGTTGCTATGAGCCGCACTTGCTAACAACGTTTCTCGAGGCAGTATCGCTACCTTAAGGGGAGATGGAAGGCAATTTTTATCCCTATTCTGAAAATGCTATTTAACCCTTTCAATAGGTACACTTTTCAAAAGAACTGTAAGTGATAAAACAATGAAATTTTTACTGTATGTTTATATCATTACGCCTCAATTTAGAAGTGAAGTGAACATAATACCTCTTATGGTTTTGAGGATAAAAAATTTTATTCTTTCACTAGTAAAATTTAACTTTTTTGTACATTAATTATTATAAAACAGTTTCTGATTATTTGGTGGTTCTCAATTTACTTGTAAAAACTTATTACCATCTGCAATACAAACTGAACAAATTTCGTGTTTCTAACCCCATTACTTTATCAGATAACGGTACCTGAAAGTAAAAAAAAAAAAAAATATAGTCTTGGGAAAAATCCATTTAAAGCTTAATATTGCAGTTCTGGTACAGTTACTGATGAGAATTACTTACCATGATATTTTCCTGCACCATACTGAGCATCATCTGAATCATACTGGTATTTTCTTCTCTCGGTCCCTCTTCTTTTCTGTCTGGCTTCTTTTGCGTATTTTAAATTAGCAATATCTGCTGTGCAGATTCTCTCTTTATCTATTTGCACAAAGGATTTTGCAGTACTTCCACTACATTTTATGCCCAATAATCCCAAAACATCCAGTTTTCTTATTACACCATCATTGAAGCATATAATAGCATCATAAACACCAAATTTGAGGGGTGTAAGCTGAACAAATACAATTTCCGGTAACCGGTTGTAAGAGATCCGAGCACATGTAATTTCGATGTATTGCTCATGCGCTGCCTGCGATATGCAAGGTATAAGAGAACCGCTGACCAGAGAGCAGTGTTGACTGCAGTAGGAACTGTGTAGCTGTAGCAGTAAGTTGTTGCTAGTCTGTAGTCTGCTCTGGTCTGGTCTGGTGTATCGTGTTGGCTGGGCCGGTCGCGGTGCAGCGATGTCGGAGTCTGAGTATTGTTGTATAACGTAAAAAGCAGCCTCGCGCATATGTAGTAATGTCATCTCAAGACCCATGTAAATGTTTTAAAAATCTCGTAATAATAATCTTTCTCATAAAAAAGTAACTTTTAACAACCATTCATTTCAATTTAAAGAATTTACTAATTTCTCCCATCCATGATCATTCCGATTGTTGCAAAAGAAAAATGAGTTGCTTCCTTTCATAAATGACAAATCTATCGGCCAGCATTGCACAGGGCTGTGCCAGAAAACATTATTTTAAGAGCAGACATATATGCGCCATCCGGCGACTTCATTGAGGTAACAATTTTCTCTTTTTTATTCAGAATGATGTTTCAGGGCCATGACGCAGCACTGCTGACGTCCAAAATTTACCAGGTTAAATTCACAGTCAATTATTGAAAAGTTATAAGTGTGTGTCAATTTAACTGAGAGGTTAGTTACATTGTATTATCACCAGGTTACTGAATTTCTTTTTTTTTTTTTTTTGGGACATTACACTGAATGTGAACGACATAATTATAATTTTTACTGTTGAGAGGTTTAGGACTTTTTCTGTTTTGAGGTTACACTAAATTAGAATCATATTCACATTATTTATTAAATTTTGAGTGGAGGTTACACTTGGCGACAACCGGCCAGGATCGTATTTTCTTTGTGAATTTCTGAAAAGTAGTCATATATCTGCTCTTATTTACTTAAATGTAGTTTGCATCCGGCGCAATGCGTTTACTAATTTGTCACTCTTTCTTTCATAGATCATCGGCAATTTATTGCTCCTTGTTGTAATTGTGTTTGTTCTATTTCACTTCGTCTTTGTTTCATTTTGTGCTTAATTTTGATTTGTGAAAAATGCCGCGAAAAACTGTTAACAGTACATTGCGATGTGCAATGAGTGAAATAGCCGACTCGAATGATTTGACCGATAATACTTGCGACGCTCAGTGTAATAGTGATAATCCTCTAATTGCAGATAATCAGTGCATGCCGATCACTAGTAATGATTTTATTCTAGATGATGAGTAAACAAATTCATTTATGTCCACACTTAATTTAACGGTAAATGATGACGCGGCACGTTCCGATACAATAAACGCTGCCCAATTTGACACACCCGGTTTGCAAAATTTGCATAGTGAACAGATAAATTTTTCTCACGAAGATGAGCAATGTAGTCAAAATACGTCAAATTTATTTGATTCTGAGGTAGTGATCCACAGCGCACATCCGATTGGCAAACCTTTTCGAGAATCACAGAATGATCAAATGGTTACACAAAACGTGACTATTGCAGGTACGCCATCAAACAGCACAGAGAATAGAGTAGGTAATATTGGCATGGATCAAGTTATGGCATTATTGCTACAACTTCATCAAAATTTCAAACAACAAATTAATGAATCGAACAAACAAATTAATGAAAAATTAGACAACAATTCCAAACAGTCGAATGAAAAACTAGACAACAATTACAAACAACTTAATGAAAAACTAGACAACAATTCCAAACAGTAGAATGAAAAACAAGATAACAATTTCAATCAGCTTAGTGAACAGATTACAGCCGTTGCCGTAGAATGTCATGATACTAAAGAACAATTACGTGAGGAAATTAAGGCTTGTGCTAGAAACAGTAGTGAAGAAATTAGATCTGTGGCACAAGAATTAAGTAATACACATGCAGCCACCACTAAATTACTTAGAGATGAAATTAGTGCAGTCGCTAAACAATGTTCTGAAAACGCAACACAGTTACGCGACGAGTTTAAATTAATGTCAGCAGAACTTTCACGCACACTAGATGCAAAAGTAGACGCGAAATTTGACCAACAGAACAGCCAAATTGACGAACGTTTTAATCACCACCTACACAACAGTGAAACGCGTTATAGTAAACAGAATAAAGTAAAGCAGAATAAAGTAAACAGAATAAAGTAAAGCAACAAGTCATGGAAACAATTACTACACAAAGACAGGAAGATAAGCGTAAATTGATTATGAAAGCAAAAAAATACGTAGACAACAATATTGCTGCAGTATCAGACGAAATCAAACAGTTGGAACACCGAATTGCATGATGAAATCTCCGATCTTAAAACAAAAACAGACACACACACATTAGACTTACAGACAATGACCAACAGACTTGAAAAGTTGGAACTAATACAGGATCCCGATGCCATCAAAGCAGATGTTAAGAAATTGAACAAAACCACACGTAAACTACAAAAACAAATTAATGCTTGTGATACCAAAAACGATGATTAGGTAAAAGAACTGACTGAAAAATATGAGGAATTGGCCAGTCGTATTGACGTTATCGAAAGTAATAATGACACCAAATCAGACGATACGTCACCAGTTTCGCTTAATCAAACACCCGAATTCCAAAATTTACAGCAGACGATCAGTGAGATAGGTTCGTCTAATAATACATTACGTAGAAAATCGTCATCTTTACAGCAAGAAGTGACGGAGATGAAAAATGTTTCAGCCTCTAAGACGGCACAGCATACGCCACATTCAGAACATTTCTCACACTCACACAGCCTGTATAATTTAGGTAATTTACAGAGAGTATGTGACTTAGATTCCGAACAGACACAGACAAACGGATTATCATATAATCCTGAACCTGTTCAGACATTCCAAGACGATAATTTTGATTACAAGCACTTTCTACCAGTGAGAAAATTTAAGGCATTTATAAATGACAGAACACAGATTCACTCTTTCGACTGGATACGACAATTTGCTTTTGAATTTTCACCGGCATTTCCTGTAGTGCAGAAACTAGAATTGGACTGGATACAACAATTTGCTTTTGAATTTTCACCGGTACTGCCTGTAACGCAGAAACTAAAATTTATTTGCAGCGCGTAATTGACCTCAGGGGATTCATTACGCTTCGATGAATATGTGCCGTAGCGTGCACAGGGCCCCGAGCCATAGTAGTGCTATTTCATCTTTAGTTTTCTGCACTGCTGCCTTCTCTTCTACTATCCTTTATATCTATCAAAACAGCTCTTTAACTACCGATCTATCTAGGATTAAGAATGAGTAAAGAAAACCTGATATGACAAGTTTTACAGAAAGTGACAGTTTTTCATTAGACACTCCCGAAATGACAAGAACTACCAGTGTAATTTTAATATCAGACAAAATTTTAAATCAGTAACGTCAGAATCATCAGCAACAGGAACCATATTTTGGTAACAATAGAGGTTTTTCCCAACAACACCAACAAAACCATCCGGTTAGCATACCTAACCAACAATGTAATGGCCGGCCGAAGTGAACGTGCGGTTAAAGGCGCTGCAGTCTAGAACCGCAAGACCGCTACGGTCGCAGGTTCGAATCCTGCCTCGGGCATGGATGTTTGTGATGTCCTTAGGTTAGTTAGGTTTAACTAGTTCTAAGTTCTAGGGGACTAATGACTTCAGCAGTTGAGTCCCATAGTGCTCAGAGCCATTTGATTTGAACAATGTAATGTGCAAGGTCAACCAAGCTTTAATGTTTCGCCGCCTACACGTATAGCGTCGGCTCCGCGAAATAGTAACGCACAGCAACAAGGAAATCACTACGTACAGAAAACACACCATTTCAACTCATATCGCAACGCGCCGTGTAGCAATGATTATTATGACAGAAGTAAAAGTAATGAGCGCAATTTTCAGCGTACGTTTAATAACAGTCGGTCCTACCAGCAGCAAAATCATCCGCAACAACTGATTATCATGAATGAACCAGACAGTAGGTATCATCCCGAACCTAATGCGTCAGGACGAAATAACAGAACAGTACAAATAGTCGAAATGCCACAGCATCCTCCCGCAAATAATAGCACGTAAGATAGAATTTGACTAGATACAGTACAGGTTGCATCTTCCAGCAACGCAAGCAATACTTTCGACACAGAGAATCTTGTTCACGAAAATGTTACTACTTTTGACGACATCCGAGACACTCTTTTGCAGGAAAAACCAGTTATTCAAAAAACCATTTCCCACCCTGTCATTGAAGTAAAGACTGGATCATCCAAATTTTCAGCAGTAATCGATTCTGGATCACCTATGTCAGTTATAAATGAGGAAACTTTCAACGAATGTAACAAAGAGAATACCTATCCTACATTACCATTAGGCAAAACTAAAATAAAAGGAGCAGTATCTAGTAAAGGAGTAGATCACTTTGTATTGCAGGTCATACGTTTCACTCAAATTTTGGGATTGTTCCCTTATTGACAACAAACGTTATTTTAGGTACGAATTTTCTGGTACAATGTGACGCAATTATTGACTTTCAAAATTCGTATTTAATGTTAAAGGATGAAAATGTACAACTGGCTTTAGAATTTCAGCACTCTTTATCTGCAGAAGAACAAGCAATTAATCGTACAGAGGTCATTTCTGCATCACGTAACATAGACTGTCATTCCACATTGTTCACAGATACGTACGTACACAACTATAATACTCCAGACGAAGCCGACTATGGCGTTATGCAAATGATTTCTGATAAAGTTAAACGGAGCAGTGCAAATACAGACGACGAATGCACGCAACTACGCAATATTCTTTTACAGCAAGCTCCAGTTTTTGACAACATCCCTGGTACGATGTCCGGATTTATGTATGAATTTCAAGTTAAACGCACGACACATTTAAAGCCAAACATTATGCCATTCCATATATTCACAGAGATCAAGTTAAGAAAGAATTGCAAGCTATGCTTGACCAAGGTATTATTGAACCGGCAGTTAGTCCGTACATAAACCCGCTCCATATTGTTAAGAAAAAGAATGGTTCTCTTCGCCTCGTACTTGATTCTTGTCACATCAGTGACATTATTATTAATGAAACGCATCGCCCACAGATACTACAAGAACTTCTACAGAAATTTCATGGTACTGCTATTTATTCCACGTTAGATTTGAAATCGGGATTTTGGCAAATTCAGCTCCATCCGAACTGCAGAAAGTACACAGCTTTTCTCTGTTTTGGTGACTGTTATCAATTTTGTAAATTACCGTTCGGTTTACCAATTTCTTCAGCAGCATTTATTCGCGGTTTGAATACTATACTTCCGACAGAATTAAAAGACAGAATCACAACGTATGTAGATGACATTCTTATTGCAGAAGCTAACTGGTCTGAACACAATCTGATTCTTGAACAACTGTTGCAAACTTTTCGTGCACAAGGACTCACAGTTAATCTTAGCAAATCGCACTTTGGCAAAACTTCTATAAAATTTCTTGGACGCGTAATTTCAGCAGAAGGCATTGCGTCTGACCCGGAAAAACTTCAAGCTTTGTGTCACATTACTGTTCCTACGACGAAGAAACAACTACGCAGTTTTTTGGGTTTAATTAACTTTGTTCGTAAATTTATTCATTACTCTGCTTTAGACACCCTAGATTATGTCAATTGACAGGTAAAAACACTATTTGGTCCTGGGATAGCCAAGCGCAGTCTGAATTTGTCAATCTGAAACAAGCTTTGTTGAATGCACTACTTTTATCACATCCAGATCTTACTTGAAATTGTTCCATTGCCACCGACAGTTCTAACACCGCATTAGGCGTACACATTTTTCAGGAAATTGAAGAAGACGGTAATACAGTAATTAAAAACATCGCCTTTGCGAGTCTCATTCTGTCACCTGCTGAACGCAACTATTCTGTTACAGAACTTGAAACATTATGTGTTGTATGGGCATTTACGAGATTTCGGCATTTTCTTTATGGAAGACATACGACCGTTTACACAGATCACAGAGTTATCCAGTTTTTACTTTCAGCAAAATTTACACACGACAGGTTAAGCAGATGGAAACTTTATTTACAGGAATTTAATTTTACAATTGTTCACATTCCCGGTACACAAAATGTTGTAGCAGACGCACTATCCCGTTCTCTCAGCAACAATCAGCAAGACATCGCCACCAACTTCTGCCAAGCAAATTCTAGCGTCATGTATATTCAACAAGTTGCATTCGAAAATTTTATTTCAGCGTCATTGCGAGACATAGCACACGAGCAGAGTAAAGACAACGTATGGAAAGAAATTAAACACCTTTGGCAAGATAGGAATAATGTTACCATTAGAAACTATTACACTGTACGCAATAACATTCTATTTGGCCGCTCTCACCCTGACAGCAACAACTGGTTACTATGCATTCCTGACGAACTTGTTAACAAATTAATTTGGTATACTCATTTAAGTTACGCACATTATGGAGCCAGAAAATGTTTTCTTATACTGAGACAGAACTGTTATTTTACCAACATGGAGAAACGTATTCGACGAGTTTTAGCGTCATGTAAAATCTGCCAGAAAGCTAAGTCAGACACGACTTCACATATTCCTCCGTTACATCCCATTGTACCTGTTAAATTGAGACACATGGCCGCTGTAGACATTTTTGGTCCGATTCCCAGAACTAATAGAGGTTTTGTTACATCTTTGTCGCTGTTGAACTCACTTCGAAATGTGTTACCTTCACTCCGTTACGCAAAGCTACTGCTAAATCTGTTTCGAAAGCATTTGTAAAACATTTTTTATTTCATGTAGGGCATGTATTGAAAGTAATTTCCCACAATGGATCACAATTTCGATCTGCTATACGGACACGTATGTTACGAACAAGAAACATTTCTCCGATCTATATATATCCAAGTATCACGCTTCTTCGAACCCTTGTGAACGTCTAATGAAAGAAATTGGTAAACTATGTAGAATATACTGCCATAAAAAACATTTTGATTGGGACACACACATACTCTCATTCCAGGCTGTAATTAATTCCATACCAAATGAATCTACTATGTTATCTCCGACTGTTATACTGAAAAATGTTGAACTACCTAACAAAATTAAAGAATTAGTATCCTTTCCTACATCTCGTCGACTACAACACCATGAAATAATTGACATTGCGCTGAACAACATCAAACGTGCCGCAGAGCGCCGGAGGAGACAGCAAAAACAGGTTTGTATACGCCGTGACTTTCACATTGGACAGAAGATATTAGTACGTACACACTATTTATCCAACAGAGGAAAGAGTAGATGTAGTAAATTTGAGCTTCTATACGCAGGTCCATATCGAATTCGCAGCATTCCTCACCCCAATGTAGTACACGTCGAAACTTTGAGAACCAGGAAAAGCAAGGGCAATCACCATGTCTCCAATATTAAACCCTTTATTGAATGAACATACTTTCTGATTTGTCGCACTGTAATGCCATTTGCAGATATTTATATGAACACTTACTGATGATTATCACATTTTTATACATGGAAGAATCCTGGAGATACTAAAAGGTATCAGATAGATTATATAATGGTAAGACAGAGATTTAGGAACCAGCTCTTAAATTGTATGACATTTCCAGGGGCAGATGTGGGCTCTGACCACAATCTATTGGTTATGACCTCTAGATCAAAACTAGAGAAACTGCAAAAAGGTGGGAATTTAAGGAGATGGGACCTGGATAAACTGAAAGAATCAGAGGTTGTACAGAGTTTCAGGGAGAGCATAAGGGAACAATTGACAGGAATGGGGGGAAGAAATACAGTAGAAGAAGAATGGGTAGCTTTGAGGGATGAAGTAGTGAAGGCAGCAGAGGATCAAGTAGGTAAAAAGACGAGGGCTAGTAGAAATCCTTGGGTTACACAAGAAATATTGAATTTAATTGATGAAAGGAGAAAACATAAAAATTCAATAAATGAAGCAGGCCAAAAGCAATGCAGATGTCTCAAAAATGAGATCGACAGGAAGTGCAAAACTGCTAAGCAGGGATGACTAGAGGACAAATGTAAGGATGTAAATGCTTATCTCACTATGGGTAACATGGGTACTGCCTACAGGAAAATTAAAGAGACCTTTGGAGAAAAGAGAACCACTTGTATGAATATCAAGAGCTCAGATGGAAACCCAGTCCTAAGCAAAGAAGGGAAAGCAGATAGGTGGAAGGAGTATATAGAGGATCTATACAAGGGCGATGTACTTCAGGACAATATTATGGAAATGGAAGAGGATGTAGATGAAGATTAAATGGGAGATACAATACTGCGCGAAGAGTTTGACAGAGCACTGAAAGCCCTGAGTCGAAACAAGGCACCCGGAGTAGACAACATTCCATTGGAACTACTGACAGCCTTGGGAGAGCCAGTCCTGACAAAACTCTACCATCTGGTGAGGAAGATGTATGAAACAGGCGAAATACCCTCAGACTTCAAGAAGAATATAATAATCCCAATCCCAAAGAAAGCAGGTGTTGACAGATGTGAAAATTACCGAACAATCAGTTTAATAAGCCACAGCTGCAAAATACTAACACGAATTCTTTACAGACGAATGGAAAAACTAGTAGAAGCCGACCTCGGGGAAGATCAGTTTGGATTTCGTAGACATACTGGAACACGTGAGGCAATACTGACTTATCTTAGAAGAAAGATTAAGGAAAGGCAAATCTACGTTTCTAGCATTTGTAGACTTAGAGAAAGCTTTTGACAATGTTGACTAGAATACTCTCTTTCAAATTCTAAAGGTGGCAGGTGTAAAATACAGGGAGCGAAAGGCTATTTACAATTTGTACAGAAATCAGATAGCAGTTATAAGAGTCGAGGGGCATGAAAGGGAAGCAGTGGTTGGGAAGGGAGTAAGACAGGGTTGTAGCCTCTCCCCGAAGTTATTCAATCTGTATATTGAGCAAGCAGTAAAGGAAACAGAAGAAAAATTCGGAGTAGGTATTAAAATCCATGGAGAAGAAATAAAAACTTTGAGGTTCGGCGATGACATTGTAATTCTGTCAGAGACAGCAAAGGACTTGGAAGAGCAGTTGAATGCAGTGGACAGTGTCTTGAGAGGAGTATATAAGATGAACATCAAAAAAAGCAAAACGAGGATAATGGAATGTGGTAGAATTAAGTCAGGTGATGCTGAGGGAATTAGATTAGGAAATGAGACACTTAAAGTAGTAAAGGAGTTTTGCTATTTGGGGAGAAAATGATGCTGAGGGAATTAGATTAGGAAATGAGACACTTAAAGTAGTAAAGGAGTTTTGATATTTGGGGAGAAAAATAACTGCTGATGGTCGAAGTAGAGAGGATGTAAAATATAGACTGGCAATGGCAAGGAAAGAGTTTCTGAAGAAGAGAAATTTGTTAACATCGAGTATAGATTTAAGTGTCAGGAAGTCTTTTCTGAAAGTATTTGTATGGAGTGTAGCCATGTATGGAAGTGAAACATGGACGATAAATAGTTTGGACAAGAATAGAATAGAAGCTTTCGAAATGTGATGCTACAGAAGAATGCTGATGATTAGATGGGTATCACATAACTAATGAGGAAGTATTGAACAGGATTGGGGAGAAGAGAAGTTTGTGGCACAACTTGACCAGATGAAGGGATCGGTTTGTAGGACATGTTCTGAGGCATCAAGGGATCACCCATTTAGTATTGGAGGGCAGCGTGGAGGGTAAAAATCGTAGAGGGAGGCCCAGAGATGAATACACTAAGGAGATTCAGAAGAACGTAGGTTGCAGTAGGTACTGGGAGATGAAGAACCTTGCACAGGATAGAGTAGCATGGACAGCTGCATCAAACTTGTCTCAGGACTGAAGACCACAACCACAACAATCACATTTTTTCCAGGCAAGTGTCCTGCAAGGTAATGTTAGCAGGTCGCTTTTCTTGTCGTTACACATCAGACCGTGCACATTTTCCATTTTTCGTGTACGTATGATTGTTTTCCTGTTTTGTTTGTATGCACTACGAAATCTTTAAGATATAAGAAACACCCGTTGACTTTGACATTTTTCTTTATGATATCTCAATATCTTGACTATTCTACATTTTTGGCTACTGCGTTATGAGACTGTGTGTACATTTTTGCACCTGAACACTCTCTATGTTTTTGACATAATACGTTTTCTGTCATGCTATGCTGCATGCTTAATTGTATCACTAGAAACAAGTTTTTATTTAATGAGTATATGATTTAAATGCAATATATTAATCCTTATTCATCATTTTCAGAAAGCAATAACGTGTAAAGGAAATAACTTAAACAAACCACAGTGGATTACTATGAAATGGGAATTTCACTTTCGGAATGAACGAAAGATAATGCAATACCATGACATGAAGAGTAAATGGATCAGAATTAACAAGCATTAACAAGAATATACTATACTACATCGTATGATAGCAGTCTTAACTAATTATTTTTCTTTCAGAATACGAGGCGATTGATGTAGGCTGTCAGACAGAACTACACATGCTAGAAATAAGAAACTCTATACTATGAAAAGTTGTATGAAGTAAATGGTAATATGAATATTGAATAACGAAGTGTCTCTTTTGCAGATGATAATGAATGATGATGAATAGTTATATGAAGAATATGCTAATATGAATAATGAAGTTTTTCGTAGCAAGTGATGACAGTAAGGAAGTTATGGTAATATGAATAATGAAGTTTTTCCTTGCAGATGAGAATAATGATGAAGTTTATATATTTACTGTTAGTTAAGAAATGCTATGTAGTTATTTAAGTATTTGCTGCAGTTCGTTTTGACAGTATGTCTTATGTCACATGGTATAATGACTGAATGTTTTGGAAAGGACAGCTAGAGTACATACATATTGAGTACACGTTTCATTACCTGTTAATTCGAAGTTCACTACTTTTCAGCATAATATGCGTTTCTTCTTTCAGCTCAATAATTCATTTTGTATTTTTTCCACGAGAAGCTATTCATGAAATTAATGTGCTATAAGCAGTTAGTCATTAAACCTGTTCAAGTACTTGCATTTTTTTTTCCCATTTGTGTGTGTCATTCATGAATGTGATCACATAAACTCTACTTGTTTCATAACCTTGCTACAGCTGACTCATGACGAATGACGTTATTAATCCTTCTTTCAAGCAATAAGTCAAAAGCAAATATTTTCATGCCCCACAATTAATTATCGATCTCAACACAATGCACTGCTAGCACAAAAAAAATAGAAAAAGAATTTACCAGTCCCAGCTACTACCAGTATACAGCCAAATAATGCTACTAGTTTAAGATGTAGTTCTAGTTCTAAATATAATGCAAATTTCTCAGATGTATTGAATCCATTATATCTATGTATTATTGGACCATAGACCTTGAGTAATAGTTACAGAGTGTTACATTTTAAATATGTCCTATATCACTTGAATGATGAGTTCTGAGTAATAATGAATGATGTTTTGTAATAATGCATAAATGCTATGCCAATAATTTCTGTAAATAATATTTTTGTTATACTCTGTCAATGCTATGCCAATAATTAACTCTCATTTTGAATGATGACTTCTGAACAATACTGAATAATGTTTTATAAAACTATATGAATACTTTGTAACTGGCCAATGAATGCCACTGTTTCTTATATTTTAAATTTGTCTTACGTCACTTACATGATATTGTGTATGAATACCAGCAGCTTGATGCTACACTCATTAACTCTTGTTTTGAATGATGGCTTCTGAATAATGCATATAAATGGTTTGTAACTGGCCAATGAATGCCAATGATTACTATAATTAGATGAATTATGTAAATGCAATGCCATTAATTAACTCTTGTTTTGAATGATGACTTCTGAACAATGCATAAAAATGGTTTGTAACTGGCCAATGAGCGCCAATGATTACTATAATTGGATGAATTATGTAAATGCTATGCCATTAATTAACTCTTGTTTTGAATGATCACTTCTGAATAATGCATAAAAATGGTTTGTAACTTGCCAATGAGTGCCAATGTTTACTGTAATCAAATGACTATTGAATAATGTTCTGTAATACTCCATACATAATACAGAAATGTTTAGTAACTAAGCAATGAGTGCCAACAGTTACTCAAATCGGTTGATAGACTATTGTAATTCTCAATGATGACTAGCATAAGACTTAATGTCCTTCACCTTCTGACCTAATTACCAGAAATTACTGCAATATCCGTTTGTCCTGTCCATCCTCATGGTCATGGAGCACTATATTTGGATTTTGCACTAATTCTACGTTGGTGAAAGAGTATGGATTCTACAAGAGTGTGGTGTTGACACATCATGCTGCCCACCACCATGAACGATGGAGATGTTATTATGGTCCTACTGTTTGGTGTACCTAATGTACTACCAAAATGATAACATTGAATATTAATACAACATTTCAGTGTCTTGGCTACACTGATTAATACTTCAGGGAAGAGAACTTCAGATTGTCTCACTTGGTGTTGTGCTTCTGTAGAAAGACATGGACTTTCAGTGCAGCTACGTGCAACCTACTGTGCTACAAAGATGATGCAATGCTTCCCTCTTCTTTCCTAGTTCTTGTAAAATAGTAAAAATATATACAGTGCATGTGCACTTTATGTCATTTGTTAATACGTTTTGTACTCATTGCGTATACATTTTGTCATTTCTTGATATATTCTGTACTCAGTGCATGTGCACTCTATTTCATTTTATGTTCTGCTCTTATATATAATTATATACTCTGTGACTGTAGACTTAGTTAATTAAGTAGATTAAAGAAAAATTTGTTGCTCATGGCAAGTCCAATTGACTCACCATCGCTGCCAAATTTTTACCCCCCCCCCCCAGTGGAGGGATATGTAAGAGCTCCGAGCACATGTAATTTCGATGTATTGCTCATGCGCTGCCTGCGATATGCAAGGTATAAGAGAACCGCTGACCAGAGAGCAGTGTTGACTGCAGTAGGAACTGTGTAGCTGTAGCAGTAAGTTGTTGCTAGTCTGTAGTCTGCTCTGGTCTGGTCTGGTGTATCGTGTTGGCTGGGCCGGTCGCGGTGCAGCGATGTCGGAGTCTGAGTATTATTGTATAACGTAAAAAGCAGCCTCGCGCGTATGTAGCAATTTAATCGCAAGTCCCATGTAAATGTTTTAAAAATCTCGTAATAATAATCTTTCTCATAAAAAAGTAACTTTTAATAACCATTCATTTCAATTTAAAGAATTTACTAATTTCTCCCATCCATGATCATCCCGATTGTTCCAAAAGAAAAATGAGTTGCTTCCTTTCATAAATGACAAATCTATCGGCCAGCATTGCACAGGGCTGTGCCAGAAAACATTATTTTAAGAGCAGATATATATGCGTTATCCGGCGACTTCAATGAGGTAACAATTTTTCTCTTTTTTATTCAGAATGATGTTTCAGGGCAATGACGCAGCACTGCTGACGTCCAAAATTTACCAGGTTAAATTCACAGTCAATTATTGAAAAGTTATAAGCGAGCGACAATTTAATTGAGAGGTTAGTTACATTGTATTATTACCAGGTTACCGAATTTATTTTTTTTTGTTGGGACGTTACACTGAATGTGAAAGATATAATTATAATTTTTACTGTTGAGAGGTTTAGGAATTTTTCTGTTTTGAGGTTACACTAAATTAGAATCATATTCACATTATTAATTAAATTTCGTGGGGAGGTTACACGGTTCCAAATGACTGAATTCACAAATTCATTTAAATTTTGGGTTTTCCCATGAAGACATGAAATAATAAACGCGGAGTAAAAGAATGTTATGCATTATCTCTGCATTGCGCAAAAAGGAAGGCATGGCCTAGAACTTAGAACTACTTAAATCTAACTAACCTAAGGACATCACACACATCCATGCCCGAGGCAAGATTCGAACCTGCGACCGCAGCGGTCGCGTGGTTCCAGACCGTAGCCCCTAGAACCGCTCGGCAGAGCGTTAGGGAAACCGTCATATCTCACGAAAAAATTGTCGTATTTATGTAAAACAAAAACTATTTAACCCAGGGAAGACCAAGCATTTCAAATATGTTACAATCTAAAAATCGAATTTTTTAAGCCCACTCGGCTTAAGGCATTCGTATTGCACTGTCATTCGATGAAGCCGCTGAGTACGTATGCCCCACAGTTAGCAATTCTTTTTATTTTTTTTTATTTTTCTTCTGCAATAGGTGATTTTTTTATGAAGGAAGGAGGAAGAAGGGCATGGCGGATAGGACCGGAAGGACAAAGTGGGCAGGCGTCGTAACCCGAGCCCCCAGTGTCCTCTTCGCCGTCAGCGTATTAGGAATGGTGTGGGAAAGTCAATAGTTGGAAATTCTTTTTTTGTTTGCCGTATACGGCCCAGAAAATACGTGTAACTAGCGCCACATTGTGTACTAAATAAACAAAACAAATAATTTCGGAACTTACCTACACCGAGGTAAAGCGGAAACGGAAAACGCGAGCCGTGCACCCTGCAGAATGTGCGCCACTTCTCTCCTTACGTTTTATCAGCCTCGTATGTTTTCACGCATGTCGTATGTTATTCCAAAGGTAATCGGTCGTGTTCTTGTCAGTTAATTCAATGGATGTCTTCTCCTAAATGTTGCCCATTTTTGGGTTCCGTACAATCTCACAGTGACGTTCTTGGAGGTAGTTCGTAAAGTCCAATATGTCTTTAGATCCGGCGTGAAATACAGATTTCGCTGCGTGCCCACGGACCCACGTGAGTACGATGGTTTTGGTCCACGGAAATACAATTAATTGGAAAATGTAGAAGCCGAGGTGCGATATGTTCGCTATACCTCGTCAGCTGCGCCGCATCTGGGACGTAGCTAGTCCATCTTTGGTACAGCGCATTCCGCACGCGAGTCTTCCATATTTATCTTGTGAAGACACGATCGGATGATCTGTTTCCCGCTGACTGAGATGTACCATGTTGATTGGACGTCCGCACCCAGTGTAAGCGCCTGTGTCGTCCGCCATCCACCTTCCATCTAACATGAGGGTCCATGGTCTCCGTTACGTTAGGTGGACGCTTCTGTTGTAGGACGCGATATATCTTCTGCGCCGTCGCCTGTTTGGTACTACGACCGAAGTAGGAGGAAGGTGGGGTTATGTCTTGCGTCGTCAGTCAAGGCGTAAGGAAGGCCGGGCAAACGATTCCAGCAGGAAACCCGACAAACTTTCAGGGCGGTGAAGCCACAGATTGATGTGCTAGCTGGCAAACAGGACCACCGCTCTGTCGCGGACGTGGTTTAGGTCAAGAACTCCCGTGGCTGGGGGAAGGGCCAGAGATTCATAACTGACTTTGAAGAGCATGCTTGTACTGACTAGGCTCCGAATGCGTCTAATATAAGTAGAGCCATCAGTAGCGGTATTGGAAATAAATGTGCTATGTATGGAAAAGTGTGACCTACCTTCTTAATCCAACTAATGTGAAAATCCAACCTGATAGTCGAGCGGGGTGGCCGAGCTGTCTGGGGCGTCTTGTCACGGTCCTCGCGGCTCCCTCCATGTTGTCTTTAGCGTAAGTTAGTTTAAGTTCGTTTAAGTAGTGTGTAAGCTTGGGGACAGATTGAAACGCCCCTTCAATAATTAAGAATGACAGTGTAGAAAGACTCTTACGTTATTCGATTTTCAAACAGATTTGCAAAACTAAACGTACTCAAACAGTTTTCTCCTCACTTATTCTAAAAATTTCTAAACTGACACACAATATTTTTAGCGTAACGCAGTCTGACTATCAATAATCTCTATAAATGAATGATCCTGACTAGCAATAACCCATACTCTTCATAAATCACTTACCTCACAAAAATCTTCGTTACTCGATCCTACTGCAATACAGCGAGCGGCAATACTGCCAGCTAAATAAAAGATTCTAACTACTGAAGGCATTAACTACTGATAGGCATAGTCAGTAAATGAAAGATTTTTATGGAGAACAAACATTTTAGTTCATGACTTCCAGTCTTACAAATTGCCTTTTTCTGAGACACACGTCCAGGTCGTCCGCTCACATAAAAACTCTGGCATCTCTCTCCCCACATCCACCACTGCTGGCGGCTCACCTCCCACAGCCCAACGCTATGGGCTGTTCATATCCAACAGCTCAACACTACACTAGCGAATATTCCAACAACGAGTCCAACCAGCCACAGACTGCACGCAGCGCAGTCAGCGATTTTCATAAACAGCGCTACATGACGTTACCAACATAAAAACCTAAACAGCCTACGTACAAGATGACTTGAGCAGTTGATCCCCTAAGACCTCCCCACAAATTTCCAATTTCCAACGTGACAACAAACAACAAAGAGGTACGTTAACAAAAGGAACAAACAGAAGTAGTTGGCGATTGTTTCACTACTAGCCCTTTTAAACAGAAATCCACCTGCTGTGGCTCTAAATTAATTAAGATCGGCTTCATCCAATGTGAACAGAATAGAAACAATTGCATTCACCCTTGTAATTACCTCCTTTTGACAGAATTTAGATAGACAATTTGATTCTCCTCTTAACAGATCAACGAACAAGCAAGTCAGGTATGACTGAGATAATAGTTTTTCTTTTGAATGAAGTAATGTTCGCATGGCTGAATTTGACTTGCGAGTCACGTGCCACTTTCAGCAAGGCGGCCTCATTGCCCCTTGCGGACAGTGGAGACCCACGTAAAGTACACTTACGGAAAAAAGTCGTAACACCAAGGAGTTGTGCGACATAAACGAAAGTGGGTTGTTGTACCCCTACATCTGAAAGGTGACGTCTATGAAAATTCCGTGCGCGTCGCTTGAGAATGGCGCTAGTAGCTCGACTATGAGTATGCCAATCAGATTTGCTTTAAATAAGAACTGTGACGGTCGTGAGCGTTAGTTACCTGTGACATTGGACGCGGTGAGTACATGTTAGTCAAGAATGCCTTTACGGCGACAAAGGCTCCATTATCAGCAACTCACTGAGTCTGAACCTGGTCGTCTAATAGGGCTACGAGGAGCTTGATGTTCCTTCCCCGATATTTCAGAAAGATTTGTCAATGTACTTGATTGCTAGCAGCGGTGGTCACGAGAATGTGCAGTCACAAGAAGACGGGGCTCCGGACGGTCACGTGGCACGACCGATGTGTAGCTCTGGCGCATCATACTGTGTCTGCAGCAGTAATCTGAGCAGCAGTTGGCTCTACGGTTACACAACGAGCCGTTACTAATAGGTTACTTCAACGACAGTTTCGAGCCAGACGCCCTTTGGCGTGCACTCCACTGATTACAAACTACTGGCAATTGCGACGGTGTGGCCGAGCGATTCTATGCGCTTCAGTCTGGTCGCAGGTTCGATTCCTCCCTCGGGCATGGATGTATGTGATGTCCTTAGTTTAGTGAGGTTCAAGTAGTTCTAAGTTCTAGGGGACTGATGACCTCGGATGTTCAGTCCCACAGTGCTCAGAGCCATTTGAACCATTTTAGACAGGCAGGGCCAAGAAGAAGTACCTGCAGTAGTATCAACGGAGTCAATGAAATCATAAGCGTATAGCTGGGGAATTCTGTGTGTCGTATAGTGGTGTGAGCTCAATCCCATTTAAAAGCAGGCGGAACGGTGCTAGAAAATCACCATGTATGTATTAAGACTTAGCCTCTCCGTAGGTACAGCTCCTTCAAGGTAGTTAGAGGAAGAGCTTAACCTACTTTCTGAATAAATTTATAACTTACAAAACGCTTCTGGGCGAGATCATTTCAGGTCAGTTTCCAGTCCTTACCTTTTGTAATAAGGAATTTATCATAATAGCCAAGTCAAGACTCCCTCTCACATGGAGCAACTGGCCAAGTTCCTTCTACCAAAACCCTGTTGCCGAACCTCAGTTAATACTAACTCTTCGGAAGTGACAGTGGATTACGGCCAAACTATGTGCCATGTAGCATTCATCAGAGGCTCCTACTGGTTGTTGTGCTGCCCCCTCCCCTTTTTTTAAGAGGCACATTTATTCGAAACATCTGGTCCACTACGTGCAGGCTACATTGTCAATTTAGAGGGTGCCAGGAATGTTTACTGTTGGTTTAACATATTCCCTACTTACGTTTTCATTTCCAGTACCAAGTTAGGACTCTTGTGGCGTACGAGCCTAGCACAGTCCTTATCCAGCAGAGCGATCTCTTTCCACAAAATATGCTAAATTCGCATGCACTGCCAGCACAGACTATAGGGAGCGTTGCGAGACTCAGCTGTGGCATTGGAAGATAGTCTTACAGATGGTAAACTAAGTCATCGTCATCTAAATATTAACCTGCTACGCCGATGTTCGGACTGCGCAAAAAATCTTTGATTTCGTAATCCTCTTCTCACAAGCTATGCCTGTTAAGAGGAACTTCAGCACGGATCTTCACTGGTCGGAATCTATTCTCGGGAAAAGGCTTACCTGAATATTTTCTGACCAAATCCAATACAAACTTACAGTGTTTAAGAAATTTAGTTCAATTTCCTCTAATTAGTGAAATTTTTGTTTTTGTGTTAAGCATACCATCCACAAAAAGGTAAGCAAATATCATTAGACACCATTCATCGTAGCTCTCCTTTAAGGAAATATATACCACATATTTCTGAGCTGTGAATTGTCATGAATGTCGATTACTTTCCCATGCTTTAGTTAGTTAAGTGTTGATGCTTGTCATTATAGATCAAATGTTTCTGCAGTTACGTACAAAATGTAACGATAACCGGCTCTCGCCGGCCGCGGTGGTCTAGCGGTTCTAGGCGCGCAGTCCGGAACCGTGCGACTGCTACGGTCGCAGGTTCGAATCCTGCCTCGGGCATGGATGTGTGTGATGTCCTTACGTTAGTTAGGTTTAAGTAGTTCTAGGTTCTAGGGGACTGATGACCACAGCAGTTGAGTCCCATAGTGCTCAGAGCCATTTGAACAATTTTATCACATCGATAAATATTATGGGTGAAGTACTGAAGGCACCAATAAAGAAACCATAGCGTGGGGAAATATCGCATGTCACACCCATCTCAACTGAGTGTAGAGAAGTCTAACGTGGTTTATAATACCGTTCATATAAGATGGCGGCTGGCTGGGCGACGTGCAGCGACAAGGAGCACCCCACCACAAGGCGCTCCAGCCAATAATGTCATATTGCCTCTTCTGCCTGCAGCATGCGGGTCGTGGTACATGCAGAACATTTAGCGTTGATTTTCATGTTACTCTGGGTATGGAGAGGTTACTTAGCGACTGCAAAATTCGTTATGGGTGGGCTAAAGCAGTCGTGGTAATAATTAAAGTGCAGCTACCCACAGAGGAAAAGAGCACAGATAGTCCCAGTCTTCAAGAAGGGTCGTCGAGCAGATGCGCAAAACTATAGACCTATATCTCTGACGTCGATCTGTTGTAGAATTTTAGAACATGTTTTTTGCTCGAGTATCATGTCGTTTTTGGAAACCCAGAATCTACTATGTAGGAATCAACATGGATTCCGGAAACAGCGATCGTGTGAGACCCAACTCGCTTTATTTGTTCATGAGACCCAGAAAATATTAGATACAGGCTCCCAGGTAGATGCTATTTTTCTTGACTTCCGGAAGGCGTTCGATACAGTTCCGCACTGTCGCCTGGTAAACAAAGTAAGAGCCTACGGAATATCAGACCAGCTGTGTGGCTGGATTGAAGAGTTTTTAGCAAACAGAACACAGCATGTTATTATCAATGGAGAGACGTCTACAGACGTTAAAGTAACCTCTGGCGTGCCACAGGGGAGCGTTATGGGACCATTGCTTTTCACAATATATATAAATGACCTAGTAGATAGTGTCGGAAGTTCCATGCGGCTTTTCGCGGATGATGCTGTAGTATACAGAGAAGTTGCAGCATTAGAAAATTGTAGCGAATTGCAGGAAGATCTGCAGCGGATAGGCACTTGGTTCAGGGAGTGGCAACTGACCCTTAACATAGACAAATGTAATGTATTGCGAATACATAGAAAGAAGGATCCTTTATTGTATGATTATATGATAGTGGAACAAACTCTGGTAGCAGTTACTTCTGTAAAATATCTGGGAGTATGCGTGCGGAACGATTTGAAGAGGAATGATCATATAAAATTAATTGTTGGTAAGGCGGGTGCCAGGTTGAGATTCATTGGGAGAGTGCTTAGAAAATGTAGTCCATCAACAAAGGAGGTGGCTTACAAAACACTCGTTCGACCTATACTTGAGTATTGCTCATCAGTGTGGGATCCGTACCAGATCGGTTTGACGGAGGAGATAGAGAAGATCCAAAGAAGAGCGGCGCGTTTCGTCACAGGGTTATTTGGTAACCGTGATAGCGTTACGGAGATGTTTAATAAACTCAAGTGGCAGACTCTGCAAGAGAGGCGCTCTGCATCACGGTGTAGCTTGCTCGCCAGGTTTCGAGAGGGTGCATTTCTGGATGAGGTATCGAATATATTGCTTCCCCCTACTTATACCTCCCAAGGAGATCACGAATGTAAAATTAGAGAGATTAGAGCGCGCACGGAGGCTTTCAGACAGTCGTTCTTCCCGCGAACCATACGCGACTGGAACAGGAAAGGGAGGTAATGACAGTGGCACGTAAAGTGCCCTCCGCCACACACGGTTGGGTGGCTTGCGGAGTATAAATGTAGAAATGTAGATGTAGAGGTCCATTGTAGGCTATAACTACCGCATGATAGAGAAACTTGGTTGATATTCTGATGCTGAAACTATTTGCGATGGAAAAAAGTTAATTCTAATTTTGGTCATCAGGTACAAACCTGGTGCTGTGATTGCAAGGAAGACGTATAGAACTGTTTCCATATGTAATGGATTGTCAACGGGACGACGGTAGCGAAGGTCAAACATTTGTGATTACGAACTGCCACCTACACATATTGTTCAGTATGAGCACCAGAGACGTCGACGTGATGCCGTAAAACACCAGATTTCCACCTGGTGGCCAAAACTGGAAGTAATTTATTTTGAGCGTAAATCGGTTCCGCATTGAAGCATTAGAACATGCACCAAATTTCTCTGCAGTAAGGTAATTACAGCCCAGGCTGGATCTCTGTGACTTGCTGCGCCATAATTACAACGACCCGGTATTATGTTGAGACGGAGCCGCGATAGTTTTCCGACCATATAAGTTTTGATAGGCAGCGTCAGAAGCAGACAGAGTGGTCCAGTGTAGAGCTCAGAAGGCGTTGCTAGTGACAAGGGTAGGCTGCGGTTCTAGCGTGAGATATGGGACAGCCACAGAGAGGAGGATTGGCAGGGCCGAAAGGTATTCTCTGTTTATCGCACTAAACGCATCGCACTGCCACCTACTAACGTGCACATCGCTGACACCCGAATGTTACACACATATTTTACACAAGTCATGGAGGCTCGAATCATCCGGAGTTTTCAGAATTGTACCGCGGTAAACTGCATCCCACTAGTGAAATTTCAGCACGGCTAGTTTTTGCTTTATTTCAAGTAGAAACACTATTCTACATTTTTGAAATACATACAGGCAATAGAGAGATTTCCTTTATGCTGTGACAGTGTGTTCTCTCCTTTGTGATTGCTCAAGGAATTGTATGGTGGGACTCGTGGTAACTGTAGATAATTTCCATAATTTAGATATCGAAAAGGTAGTTATTTGAAAAACACTGTATGGGAAATATATTGGGGGGGGGGGGCGTGATGTCAAATCATGTGGGATATTTATGGGAAAAAAACTGTTAGTAGGGATTGCACGAATTACGAGATGATTCCGAGTGCTGTAGGGAGGTACTACCTTTGTTGGAAACTTTATTTGGGACAAGTGGCACAAGTTACTGCTGGCAGGATATCTATAGTGCAGTGTTAATTTTATATTCTGGACAGGTATGTATGAAAATCGTCCTAAGGAAGGCGCGTTGTGTTGGGAAAGAGAGAGAAGGTGGGATATGCTAATGTAAGTGCGGCAGAAGAAAAGGATTCTCAAGGCTGGTAAATGCAATAGCGTGTTGGGACTGAAATATACGGGAGAATCAGGACTGCCAAAGAAGAAGAAGTGGGAAATTCCATGAGTTGGTACAGGGTAGAAGGAAAGCGTCGTGGAGCAACCTTCCGTTCCAGGATGTGTAGGTAGGCGGTAAACCATGGCAGGAGTGCAGGTTCATGCTAATATTTCCGTAAGAGAAGATGGGGCGAATGAAGGTTTTGTGCGTATCTTCTGGCCAGGTGGTTTAGCGGTTCAGCGCTGTGTCTGGAAACCGAAAGCTCGCATGATTTCACCCGGTAGGACAGCAGAATTCTCCATCTACCTTTAACCTAGCCTTCACCCTTCAATATTGTGGACATTCGCTAAGAACGACAGGTGATTCGGATTCTGTGTTAGACTGCAGGTCCTCTTTATTCAGTAAGGTACGTTAGGGACACAGATGTCACCTAAGTGGTTTCCACCAGGCTTTGGAGCCATATGGAATTATTATAATTTGACTATTTTGACTATGCATGAGTGAATGCTACTGTCGGCCTTTCATCAGATCATTTGACAGCATTGCAGGTATGCGTTTTCAGGTATTCTCGGCACACTCTTGTGAATGTGGATCTCGGAATATTGAATTCCCTGGCGAGTTCCGAAATGGAATGCCACATGCGTCTAGCTCCAATTAACATTCCGCATTCAAGGCCTGTTAATTCCCGTAATGCGGTCACACATAGGAAATCTTTTCACAAGAATCACCAGAGAATAACTCACAGTTCCGTCAATGCACTGCCCTTTTATACCTTGTTTAAGTGATAATGCCGCCGTCAGTATGTGTGCCTATTGCCATCGCATGACTTTTTGTCACCTGCTCGTACACTGCCATCTAGTACCTCGAAGAAAACGATTTATTGACACATAGCACGGTTTCAGAAAATATCGTTCTTGTGCAACACAACTAGCTCTTTATACTCATGAAGTAATAAGTGCTATCGACGGGAGATGTCAAATTGATTCCATATTTTCAGATTTCCAAAAGGCTTTCGACACCGTTTCTCACAAGTCCCTTCTAACCAAACTGCGTGCCTACGGAGTATCAAATGGCTCTGAGCACTATGGGACTTAACTTCTGAGGTCATCAGTTCTCTAGAACTTAGAACTACTTAAATCTAACTAACCTAAGGACATCACACACATCCATGCCCGAGGCAGGATTCGAACCTAGCGGTAGCCGACTGATTTCCTGTCAGAAAGGTCACAGTTCGTAGTAGCAGACGGAAAGTCATCAAGTAAAACAGAAGTAATATCCGGCATTCCCAAGGAAGTGTTATAGGCCATCTATTGTTCCTGATCTATATTAACGACATAGGCGACAATCTGAGTAGCCGTCGTATATTGTTTGCAGGATGATGCTGTTATTTACCATCTTGTAAAATCATCAGATGATCAAAACGACTTGCAAAATGATTTAGATAAGATATCTGTATGATGCGAAGAGTGGCAGTAGATCCTGAATAAGGAAAAAGTGTGAAGTTATTCACATGAGTACTAAAAGAAATCAGCTAAATTTCGATTACACGATAAGTCACACAAATCTGAAGGCTGTAAATTCAACTAAGTACTTAGGGGTTACAATTACAAATAACCTAAATTGGAACGATCACATAGATGATATTGTGGGTAGAACAAACAAAAGAATGCGATTCATTGGCAGAACATTAGAAAGTGCAACAGGTCTACTAAAGAGAGTGCTTACATCTCGTTTCTCCGCCCTATTCTGGAGTATTGCTGTGCGGTGTGGGATCCGCATCAGGTGGGACTGACGGAAGACATCGAAAAAATACAAAGAAGGGCAGCTCGTTTTGTATTACCGCGAAATAGGGGAGATAGTGTCACAGACATGATACGTGAATTGGAATGGCAATCATTAAAACAAAGGCGTTTTTCGTTGCGACGGGATCTTCTCACGAAATTTCAGTCACCAGTTTTCTCACCGGATTGCGAAAACATTCTGGTGGTACCCACCTACATTGAGAGAAATGATCATCACGATAAAGAGAAATCTGGGCTCGCACAGAAAAATTTAAGTGCTCGTTTTCCCCGCATGCCGTTCGAGAGTGGAACGGTAGAAGACAGCTGGAAGGTGGTTCATTGAACCCTGTCCCAGGTAGAGTATTCACATAGATGTTTATGTAGATGTAGTAATGTAGATGTAGTATCTAAAGTCAGTCACTATGAAAACGTGAATTACAGGTGTGCTATTCTGTATCCACGTTTCTGAGTTTCTTACTTGGCCCAGAGCTGTATAATTTTTCACGCCACTATTACTTTTGTTACGTGGGAGTTCTCTGCCAATTTCAGGTTGTATAAAAATTAGCGGTCTCGGACACCGCAGCACGATTCCTGGCAAGCTAATTGCATAGAACGTAACAGAATTTCCAGCAGAAAATGGACGCATACTTAAGGCACTGTTGCAAGAATCTAATCACAAGTAGGACAAATATCTTCGTTCAGTGCTGAGTAACTCTGCTGCACCGTTCGTGCAGTGGGTACACATTTGAGCTCGAATAGTCGATTTGGATCCTGGATCTAGTTTTAATTTGTTTTTGTGTTCCGATATCGATTTTCGCAATAGTGCTGTGGAATACATGTTTCTTAAGCCATAATAGCGGTTTTTAAAGTTGAATGTAACAGTTATTTGTCAGACATGTCTGAAATGTTCATGGAGAGTAATAATCATTGAAATTAATTACAAATCGTTGGGCAAAAATAACTACAATGCTTATCAATGTGGATATAATAAATATACACTGAGGTCCAGAAAGACATGGGATAGCGATGTGCACATATACAGATCGCTGCGGCATCGCGTACTTAACGTATAAAAGGGCAGTGCTAGCCCATACTGTTATTTGCACTCAGGTGATTCATATGAAAGATATCCGACGCGATTATGGCCGCACGACGCAAATAAACAGATTTGAACGCGGAACGGCAGTTGGAGCTAGAGGCGTGGGAAATTCCAAATCGGAAAACGTTAGGGAATTCAGTATTCAAAGATCCACAGTGTCAAGATTGTGCTGAGAATACCATACTTCAGGCATTATCTCTCACGACGGAAAACACAGTAGGCGACGGCTTTCACTTAACGATTGAGAGCAGCTGTGTTTGCGTAGAGTTTTCTGTACTAAAAGACAAATAACACTGCATGAAACAACCACAGAAATCAAAGTAGAACGTATGATGAATATATTCTTTAGGACAGTGCAGCAAAATCTGGCGTTAATGGGCTATGGAAACAGAAGACCGAAGCGAGCGCCTTGGCAAACACACGACGTTGCCTGTAGCACCTACCGTGGGTTCTTGATCGTGTCGGTTGGATCCTAGCGACTGGAAAACCGTAGCCTGGTCAGATGAGCCCAGATTTCCGTTGGCAAGAGCTGTTGGCAGGGTTAGAAAAGGGAGCAGACCCCACGAAGCCATGCAAGAAAGTTGTCAACAAGGAACTATGCAAGCTGGAGATGGCTCCATAATGCTGTAGGCTGTGTTCACATGCAATGGCTGGGTCCTCTGGTCCAACTGTACCGATCATTGACTGTAAGTGGTTATGTTCGGCTATTGGAAGACCATTTCTAAACATTCGTGGACTTAATGCTCCCAAACAGCGATGGAATATTTATTCATAACAATACTCCATTTCACCTGGTCACAGTTTTTCGAGATTGGTGAGAAGATCATTCTGGACAATTAGAACGAATGATTTGGCCACCCAGATCGCCCGATATGAATCCCATTGAACATTTATAGGCTATAATCTAGAGATTAATTCGTGCACAAAATCCTGCCTGGCAACTCTTTCTATAATTATGAAGCGCTATAGATGCAGCATGGCTCAGAAACTCTGCAGGGGACTCCCAACGATTTGTTGAGTCCATGTCACTTCAAGTTGTTGCACTACGTCGGGAAAAATGAGGTCCGACGCGATGTTAGGAGGTGTGCCATAACTTTTGTCACCCCAGCGAATACCCTACATTCGGTAAGAGGAGCGGCCAGTTGACTGAAGGCTGACAACCTAAGTAGTTGTTATACGAGGGTTGGAACTTCGATAGTGGCCACTATTTATTCAAAACCGATACAAAAGTTACATGTCTGCACCTTTTACTGTCCTTCAGTGTAGTCACCAGCGTTATGTAGAACCTGTTGACAGCGATGTGGAAGGCGTAGTATACCGTTAACAGTTCTGTTGATGGTGCGAATGGAGTGGTCTACTGCCTGTCGAAGCTCTGGAACAGTTTTGAAGCGAATGCCACGAAGTGGTTCCTTCATCTTCGGAATCAAATCAAAGTCACAAGGACTTAAGTCCGGGGCGTATGGTGGAAGGTACAGTACTTCCCAGTCCCATCGACCGAACAGAGCAGCCACAGCTGTATGCGCCCGCGCAATGTCGTGCAAAATGATGGGTGGGTTGCGCGGAATGTGTCGCCGCTTCTTTCGCAAAGCTGGTCGCAGGTGATGCTCCAAAAACGGACGTTAATACTGTGTACTGACAGTCGACCGTGGAGGAACGTAATGCGCTACGATAACATCATCACAATCGTACACCAGAATCACCATAGCTTTCACCATACTTTCGACTTTCGCGGCGACGCATAATGACGCCACTCGTTCGATTGGCGTTTCAGTTTTGTCTATTACGATGTGCCCCATGTCTCATCCAGTGTTACGTTACGGCATAAGAAAGCCCCTTCTTTGTGCTCATAGCGCTCCAAGTGCGTCTGAGCAGCGTCGTAAGGCATCCATTTCTGTATTTCCGTCAATTCATGTGGAACCCATTGTGATGCAATTTTTAGCATGCCCAGACGTTCCTTCAGTATGCGAAGCACTGTCGTATGTGCTAATTCGGTTTCGTGGGCGAGCTCACGAATCGTGTGGCGTCGATCACTGTCCACTAACTCGGCAACAGCATGCACTTCTCCTTCAGAGACGCTAGGACGACCTGCCCGATGCATGTCTGCCACAGTTTGCCGATCTTCGTTGATGGCTTTTACCCAACGTGCCACTGTTCTGTACGGCAATGTCGATTCTCCGCACGCCTCCTGAAGACACTGATGACACTGTCGTGCTGTACAACCACTGGCACATTCAATAACGATCCAACTCCGTTGTTCCTGTTTCGAAAATATAGTGGCACTGTTACGTTACACCGCTCGCTGACAAGTGGCTGTGTTTCCCTCGATTGTACGCACGCTCTGAGGTAAGGTAGATATGTCAACAACGTGCGCTATCAGCGACAATAGTAGATTCCATTCCATAATGTCTCCACAGCAGTGCTGCCACTACTTAAGTTCCAACCTTCGCACATGATGATGATGGCAAAAATTGTAACAGAGTTACGAAATAACCTACGAATCGAGTAGCTAGCCATACTGGTGACCCGTGGTCTAGGGGTTAGTCGGCTCTCAGCCGTGGCAGCGTGCAGACGGCCCCGCGCGCCGGCCCCGTGCTCCGCTGCAGGCGTTGTTTACTTCCGCGTCGTAGCTTTAAGGCTTGTGTCCGTCCACCGTGAACAACATGTCGAGCGCTTACCGCCGTACGACCCTTAAAGTTTCTTTCCCAGCTGAACATGCGCGACCTCGTGCACATGAAGTTGAAACGTTCCTACGTGAAGAAGTTCGTTTAGATCCTAACCACGTTATCGGAATCCACTTTTCGATCACGAGTAGTGTCGTTCATATTAAAATGACAAACACCGAGGTGTGTGAAGATGTTATTCGCCGCCATGCCAATGGACTTAAGTTCAAATACTCTGATGGTCACGTCGGAGCTGTAACACTTGAACTCGCAGAGTACGGTCAACGCACGATTAGGGTGTTTGAACTACCTTTTGAAGTGCCGAAGGACGAAGTTGTCTCTGCGTTACAACCATACGGTAACGTCATCGGTTACGTAGAGGAAAAATGGCAAACCTTCACGACCTACCATGTCCTTAATGGTGTGCGTCAGGTCAAAATTGAACTGAAAAAACATATGCCATCATACCTGACAATTGGCGGGGTGCGAGCCATTGTCATGTACGACGGCCAACCCCGAACATGTGCGGGTTGTGGACAAGAAGGCCACGTCAGATCCGCCTGCATGCGACGCCGCCTGATCCAGACGCCGGTCGGCGACGAAGCGTCCCCAGCGGTGATGACTCAGATCCCTGTCACATATGCCAAGGTTGCCCAGGAAGGTAGCACCTCTACACAGGGTCTTCCTGCTCCGTTGACGTCGTCTGATCAGGTAGATGCAACCGCTACTGAGATTCCTTCTGAGGTGCCACAGACGCCAGATCCTGACCTGCCGCATCATCGCAGCACTGTGACTGAAAATGCTACTGAGATGGACGTTGATCCGGGAGTGGTACCTACTTCTGCTTTCCTTCTGACTGGTCCGGAGTCAGACGAAAGCCACCCGCAATCAGACTCTGAACGACCTGTTCGAAAACAAGGGTCGACACGAAAGAGAAAGAAACGTAGCCGTACATCCCCTGATGAATCCATTCTACAGATGGATACCAGGGATGCAGAACCGAAGATAGACGACAAACCGCTCTGCGATGACCAAAAGTCTGATGCGAACGACCCGCCACAGGCGACCACTCGCAACGAACACCCCTCCTTACCGGCGCCGTCGCCCCCACAGGTCGACGTTGAAGAGAGTATGTCCGCTGAGCCGAAAACTACGTCTCCTCTCCACATGGATGATGTAAACAGCCGGTACCTTACCGCAGTATCAGTCTCGTGGGCAGACGACGTGGAGATCGAAGGGACTGGGGTCGACGGTGCTGATGATGGGGCACCCCCATCGGTTGCGCCCGCGACCGCAAACTCTCCACAATAGCAGCCTCTTTAGAGGACCGGCAAGATCGACGACCTCTCGCTCATGTAGAAGGAGCCCCACCTGTGCCTGTGGGACTCCAACACCAGAATTATCGTGTGGCAACGATTAACCTCGCGACCATTCGTGCACCCCACTAACTAGCGCTGCTCCGCGATATGATTTATGATGCGGACATAGATATTGCGCTTTCTCAGGAAGTGCATGTCGCCAATTTTTCACCACCACATGGCTTCACGGCGCATCTTTCTCCCGCTTCGGACTCCGGTAGTGGTGTTGCTATCATCTTACGGGAAGGTCTTCCTGCCGAAGATGTCCTATACCTCCCCAACGGCAGAGGTATGGCCCTTACTCTCTTTGGTGTACGCATCGTCAACACTTACGCGCCGTCGGGCTCCAGCTACCGTCGTGAACGCAATGCTCTCTTCGCGGATGAGGTTACACCCCTTTTTATGGGATCACATGATGACTGGGTCATGGGTGGAGACTTCAACTGTACTCAGCGACCTCAGGATCAATTGCCGCGTCACTCACCATGCGCAGCTCTGGAAACAGTCGTCACGCGGCTACAATTTGTCGACACTTGTAGACATGTTCACGGTGATCTTTTGGGCTACTACACTGCGAACTCCTCTAGCCGACTGGATCGCATCTACATCTCTCGATCCCTAATTCAACACACTCGACAGGCTGAAATCTGGCCTGTTGCTTTCTCAGATCATAAGGCTTACTTCTGTGACGTTGTTCTCACATTGACAGACAGTATGGCACGGACGTGGTTTATGGAAACTGAACACGGCGCTTCTTAATTCACCTGACTGTCGACTTCTAATAGAAGACACTTGGGTCACATGTAATAGACGCCGTTCCACATATCCGTCTACCATACCCTGGTGGATCCAGTGTGCAAAATCTGCTCTTCGAAAAACTTTGATCCGGTATGGCAAAGATGTTGTCGCCTGGAGGAAGAACACTATGGACTTATACTACAAGATCCTACGAGAATGCTCCACGATGCCAGCCTCCCCTGAGCGCCATACAAAGATGAACCACGCTAAGGCCCAAATCTCCAATCTCATGCGAAGGCATTTAGAAGGAGCGATAGTACGATCTCGTACTGCTGATCGCATGCCACATGAACATCCATCGATGTACCATATCATCCAAGAACGCCAACATCGACGCCGAAAATTGATTCCCGTCCTAACAGACCAAGAAGGGCGTCGTTACGTAGCCCAATCTGCAATAGGGAATGTGCTTCACGCCCACTACCAGCAGCTCTACGCCGCAATTCCACATTCCCCAGCGTTGATCGAGGAAGTCTCACAGCTCAACTTCGGTGGTATCCCAGGAGATGCGGCGATTGACTTGATGTCAGAGGTGACTGATGATGAAGTCCGCGATGCGATCAGGGCAGGAACCATCAATCGCTCGCCAGGACCCGACGGTCATCCCCTCGAATTTTATCGCACCTTCCGTGATTTTTTAGAGTCCACCTTCACCTCCATCTGTCGGGAACTGATGTCTCCGGAAGTTCCTGTGCCGGACGCTTTCATGGAAGGAATTATTATTCCTGTACATAAACCGCATGGTGGCAACAATATCAGTGAGATCGATACCGATTCTGTTGCACGGCCTATGCTGACGATGTAGTCATCTGTTTACGTAATGCCGACGAGGTTCGAGCTGTTTTGACGTGGGTAGCGACTTATGGTGAGGCGTCGGGTAACATCTCGGATGTTCCGGCTCAGTTCCATTATATACGATACTTCTTTCTTGAACTCAGTTATCTACACCTCGCCTTACCAAGACAGCTTTTACTCAAGACAAAGGTAGTATACAATGTCCTCCAATTAGGTCGTCCACCTAACCCGATTGAACAAAAGTTCCCCCAAGTTGACTGGCGTCATGTATATCGCGCGGTTTTCGCCTGTTACCTTGACACGAAAGTTCAATCTGTCTGGTACCTAACTGTCAATGGTAAGCAAATAAACCAATTCCGCCTTCATCGTATTCACCTTGCCCAATCACCTCTCTGTTCCACGTGTGGAGTGCCAGACAATGATGAACATCGGTTTGTTTGCGGACCGGCGGCGGAGGTTTAGCACTTGATTCGTCGTATTGTCGCTTTTCTAACGCGGGACCTCCCGGATCGGATTACTCCCCTTTCATTATTATTTCCGGAACGTGAATATTTTCCTCGGACAAAGACCAATGCTGTGAATTGGATTCGCGGATATGCCATTCACTACCTATTTGGACAAACTGTAAACTCTGTACTCGATTTTTGGACATACCTCAATGACCGTCATTATGTCGTTGTCCGTCACCCAAAATACAGACAATTTTTCTCGAACTTCCTTGGGAGTGCTTTCCACGACCCGCCTCGCAGCTGGAATGTGTTAAGCCAAGAGAGAAGAAGGTTTCCTGTTTGAACCAATGAACATTTCTGAACAATTGAACGGAACACATCAACTTCGAGAAGACGTGACTCAACATATTACCAGTGGGGCGCAGAAGGCCTCTGATCAATTACACAACAAAACTAAACAAAAAATAAAATAACATAAAAACAATAAAAAATAAATCAGGAAACGTAAGATTTTGTTTTGTTTGTAAGGATAGCCCTAACTTTGATTTCCCATATTTCCCCTGGTATATAGGCAGCTCTCTGGGGTAGGTTTAGTCTGGAGCCAACGCCTGAAGTGGACCAGATTTTTTGTAGTTCCATTTTATTGAAGGGTTTTCAAAAGAAAAGAAAATGTTAAAACAAAGAAAAAAAACAACAAAATAAAAAATAAAAAACATAAACAAATAATAAAAAATAAATAAAAAAAGAAAAAATGGTAAAACAAAAAATAAAAAATAAAAAAACAAAAAAGGGGTAGCGTCTTTGATTCATAATCAAAACGTCTTTGGTCCTGGGTTCGATCCCCGCCACTGCCTAAATTTTGATAAATAATCAGCATTGGCGGCCGAGGACTTCCAGCATAAGAAGTCAGCCTCATTCTGCCAACGGCCTTGTCAAAGAGGGCGGAGGAGCGGATAGAGGTTCAGGGCACTCTCTTGTCCTAGGGGTGGGAAATTGCCCCTAAAGGCGGAAGAATCAGCAATGATCAACGACATGAGGATGCAGAAGGCAATGGAAACCACTGCATTAAAGACACTTAACGTGTATCCACAGGACATGTGGCCTGTAATTGAAGAAGTGTCATGATGATCTCTCCATTGGCAAAAGATTCCGGAATAGTCCCCCATTCAGATCTCCGGGAGGGGACTGCCAAGGGGGAGGTTACGATGAGAAAGAGATTGAATAATCAACGAAAGGATAACGTTCGACGAGTCGGGGCGTGGAATGTCAGAAGCTTGAACGTCGTAGGGAAACTAGAAAATCTAAAAAATTGAAATGCAAAGGCTCAATCTAGATATAGTAGGGGTCAGTGAAGTGAAGTGGAAGGAAGACAAGGATTTCTGGTCAGATGGTATCGGGTAATATCAACAGCAGCAGAAAATGGTATAACAGGTGTTGGATTCGTTATGAACAGGAAGGTACGGCAGAGGGTGTGTTACTGTGAACAGTTCAGTGACCGGGTTGTTCTAATCAGAATCGACAGCAGACCAACACCGACAACGATAGTTCAGTTATACATGCCGACGTCGCAAGCTGAAGATTAACAGATAGAGAAAGTGTATGAGGATATTGAAAGGGTAATGCAGTATGTAAAGGGGGACGAAAATCTAATAGTCATGGGCGACTGGAATGCAGTTGTAGGGGAAGGAGTAGATGAAAACGTTACAGGAGAATATGGGCTTGGGACGAGGAATGAAAGAGGAGAAAGACTAATTGAGTTCTGTAACAAGTTTCAGCTAGTAATAGCGAATACCCTGTTCAAGAATCACAAGAGGAGGAGGTATACTTGGAAAAGGCCAGGAGATACGGGAAGATTTCAATTAGATTACATCATAATCAGGCAGAGATTCCGAAATCAGATACTGGATTGTAAGGCGTACCCAGGAGCAGATATAGACTCAGATCACAATATAGTAGTGATAAAGAGTAGGCTGAAGTTCAAGACATTAGTCAGAAAGAATCAATACGCAAAGAAGTGGGATACGGAAGTACTAAGGAATGACGAGATACGTTTGAAGTTCTCTAACGCTATAGATACAGCTATAAGGAATAGCGCAGTAGGCAGTACAGTTGAAGAGGAATGGACATCTCTGAAAAGGGCCATCACAGAAGTTGGGAAGAAAAACATAGGTACAAAGAAGGTAGCTGCGAAGAAACCATGGGTGACAGAAGAAATACTTCAGTTGATTGATGAAAGTAGGAAGTACAGACATGTTCCGGGAAAATCAGGAATACAGAAATACAAGTCGCTGAGGAATAAAATAAATAGGAAATGCAGGGAAGCTAAATCGAAATGGCTGCAGGAAAAATGTGAATACATCGAAAAAGATATGAATGTCGGAAGGACAGACTCAGCATACAGCAAAGTAAAAACAACCTTTGGTGACATTAAAAGCAACGGTGGTAACATCAAGAGTGCAACGGGAATTCCACTGTTAAATGCAGAAGAGAGAGCAGATAGGTGGAAAGAATACATTGAAAGCCTCTATGAGGGTGAAGATTTGTCTGATGTGATAGAAGACGAAACAGGAGTCGATTTAGAAGAGATAGGGGATCCAGTATTAGAATCGGAATTTAAAAGAGCTTTGGAGGACTTACGGTCAAATAAGGCAGAAGGGATAGATAACATTCCATCAGAATTTCTAAAAACATTGGGGGAAGTGGCAACAAAACGACTATTCACGTTGGTGTGTAGAATATATGAGTCTGGCGACATACCATCTGACTTTCGGAAAAGCATCATCCACACAATTCCGAAGACGGCAAGAGCTGACATGTGCGAGAATTATCGCACAATCAGCTTAACAGCTCATGCATCGAAGCTGCTTACAAGAATCATATACAGAAGAATGGAAAAGAAAATTGAGAATGCGCTACGTGACGATCAGTTTGGCTTTAGGGAAAGTAAAGGGACGAGAGAGGCAATTCTGACGTTACCGCTAATAATGGAAGCAAGGCTAAAGAAAAATCAAGACACTTTCATAGGATTTGTCGACCTGGAAAAAGCGTTCGACAATATAAAATGGTGCAAGCTGTTCGAGATTCAGAAAAAAGTAGGGGTAAGCTATAGGGAGAGAGGGGTCATATACAATATGTACAACAACCAAGAGGGAATAATAAGTGTGGACGATCAAGAACGAAGAGCTCGTATTAAGAAGGGTGTAAGACAAGGCTGTAGCCTTTCGCTCCTACTCTTCAATCTGTACATCGAGGAAGCAATGATGGAAATAAAAGAAAGGTTCAGGAGTGGAATTAAATTACAAGGTGAATGGATATCAATGATACGATTCGCTGATGACATTGCTATCCTGAGTAAAAGTGAAGAAGAATTAAATGATCTGCTGAACGGAATGAACTGTCTAATGAGTACACAGTATGGTTTGAGAGTAAATCGGAGAAAGACGAAGGTAATGAGAAGTAGTAGAAATGAGAACAGCGAGAAACTTAACATCAGGATTGATGGTCACGAAGTCAATGAAGTTAAGGAATTCCGCTACCTAGGCAGTAAAATAACCAATGACGGACGGAGCATGGAGGACATCAAAAGCAGACTCGCTATGGCAAAAAAGGCATTTCTGGCCAAGAGAAGTCTACTAATATCAAATACCAGCCTTAATTTGAGGAAGAAATTTCTGATGATGTACGTCTGGAGTACTGCATTGTTTGGTAGTGAAACATGGACTGTGGGAAAACCGGAACAAAAGAGAATCGAAACATTTGAGATGTGGTGCTATAGACGAATGTTGAAAATTAGGTGGACTGATAAGGTAAGGAATGAGGAGGTTCTTCGCAGAATCGGAGAGGAAAGGAATATGTGGAAAACACTGATGAGGAGAAAAGACAGGATGATAGGACATCTGCTAAGGCATAATGACTTCCATGGTACTAGAGGAAGCTGTAGAGGGCAAAAACTGTAGAGGAAGACAGAGATTGAAATACGTCAAGCAAATAATTGAGGACGTAGGTTACAAGTGCTACTCTGAGATGAAGAGGTTAGCACAGGAAAGGAATTCGTGGCGGGCCGCATCAAACCAGTCAGTAGACTGATGACCAAAAAAAAATAATTGGAAATTAATGTAATGCACATGAATATACACTCCTGGAAATTGAAATAAGAACACCGTGAATTCATTGTCCCAGGAAGGGGAAACTTTATTGACACATTCCTGGGGTCAGATACATCACATGATCACACTGACAGAACCACAGGCACATAGACACAGGCAACAGTGCATGCACAATGTCGGCACTAGTACAGTGTATATCCACCTTTCGCAGCAATGCAGGCTGCATTCTCCCATGGAGACGATCGTAGAGATGCTGGATGTAGTCCTGTGGAACGGCTTGCCATGCCATTTCCACCTGGCGCCTCAGCTGGACCAGCGTTCGTGCTGGACGTGCAGACCGCGTGAGACGACGCTTCATCCAGTCCCAAACATGCTCAATGGGGGACAGATCCGGAGATCTTGCTGGCCAGGGTAGTTGACTTACACCTTCTAGAGCACGTTGGGTGGCACGGGATACATGCGGACGTGCATTGTCCTGTTGGAACAGCCAGTTCCCTTGCCGGTCTAGGAATGGTAGAACGATGGGTTCGATGACGGTTTGGATGTACCGTGCACTATTCAGTGTCCCCTCGACGATCACCAGTGGTGTACGGCCAGTGTAGGAGATCGCTCCCCACACCATGATGCCGGGTGTTGGCCCTGTGTGCCTCGGTCGTATGCAGTCCTGATTGTGGCGCTCACCTGCACTGCGCCAAACACGCATACGACCATCATTGGCACCAAGGCAGAAGCGACTCTCATCGCTGAAGACGAAACGTCTCCATTCGTCCCTCCATTCACGCCTGTCGCGACACCACTGGAGGCGGGCTGCACGATGTTGGGGCGTGAGCGGAAGACGGCCTAACGGTGTGCGGGACCGTAGCCCAGCTTCCTGGAGACGGTTGCGAATGGTCCTCGCCGATACCCCAGGAGCAACAGTGTCCCTAATTTGCTGGGAAGTGGCGGTGCGGTCCCCTACGGCACTGCGTAGGATCCTACGGTCTTGGCGTGCATCCGTGCGTCGCTGCGGTCCGGTCCCAGGTCGACGGGCACGTGCACCTTCCGCCGACCACAGGCGACAACATCGATGTGCTGTGGAGACCTCACGCCCCACGTGTTGAGCAATTCGGCGGTACGTCCACCCGGCCTCCCGCATGCCCACTATACGCCCTCGCTCAAAGTCCGTCAACTGCACACACGGTTCACGTCCACGCTGTCGCGGCATGCTACCAGTGTTAAAGACTGCGATGGAGCTCCGTATGCCACGGCAAACTGGCTGACACTGACGGCGGCGGTGCACAAATGCTGCGCAGCTAGCGCCATTCGACGGCCAACACCGCGGTTCCTGGTGTGTCCGCTGTGCCGAGCGTGTGATCATTGCTTGTACAGCCCTCTCGCAGTGTCCGGAGCAAGTATGGTGGGTCTGACACACCGGTGTCAATGTGTTCTTTTTTCCATTTCCAGGAGTGTATTAACCTTGACCGTTAGTACTAACCGATATACCTAACGGCAGGAACGTAGACCGGAGATTGGGTTTAAAATGTACACTCCTGGAAATGGACCGAGGCACACAGGGCCAACACCCGGCATCATGGTGTGGGGAGCGATCTCCTACACTGGCCGTACACCACTGGTGATCGTCGAGGGGACACTGAATAGTGCACGGTACATCCAAACCGTCATCGAACCCATCGTTCTACCATTCCTAGACCGGCAAGGTAACTTGCTGTTCCAACAGGACAATGTACGTCCGCATGTATCCCGTGCCACCCAACGTGCTCTAGAAGGTGTAAGTCAACTACCCTGGCCAGCAAGATCTCCGGATCTGTCCCCCATTGAGCATGTTTGGGACTGGATGAAGCGTCGTCTCACGCGGTCTGCACGTCCAGCACGAACGCTGGTCCAACTGAGGCGCCAGGTGGAAATGGCATGGCAAGCCGTTCCACAGGACTACATCCAGCATCTCTACGATCGTCTCCATGGGAGAATAGCAGCCTGCATTGCTGCGAAAGGTGGATATACACTGTACTAGTGCCGACATTGTGCATGCTCTGTTGCCTGTGTCTATGTGCCTGTGGTTCTGTCAGTGTGATCATGTGATGTATCTGACCCCAGGAATGTGTCAATAAAGTTTCCCCTTCCTGGGACAATGAATTCACGGTGTTCTTATTTCAATTTCCAGGAGTGTATTTGACGCTGTAGTGTGAACTGATATACTTAGACTACTGATTGGCATCCAGTAGCCCACAGACTGGATCCGTTCCAAGATTGGTTTCAACCCGGCAAGCAGAAGATATACGAGGGAGAGAAAAGCTATGTGCTGCACAATTCTGCAACCGAAGATTTTAAGACAGCTATTGTAAACATTGTAAATAAAGCAACAATATTCATGACATATTATAAATTTAAACATTAGAAGATGGGGCAAACATAATGACAGAAATCTGTAAGATCCCTATCGATCCCCTCTGCTTTTTCGAAATTATTATTTGGCTTTTGTCACATGCCAACTCTCTGCAGATATCACCAAACTCAAGGGGAGAAGTGTGTGCCATTATTTTCTTTAGTTTTTAAAATGTTTAATGAACAATAATCTAGACTCGTGCTCCTCATTGCCTCCCTAATCCAACGTATGTGTAATTCCAACCAGGTACCGAACGACAAAGAGGTACATTAATAAAAATGATGTGGGAAGGTGCTGGCATGTATCCAACTAAATGCACTTTGACTGAAACATCTGCCTGCTGTGATTAAAAGTTAAAATCGACTTTCACCAGTAATTTCAGTGGGAGCGTATCAGATACAGTTGCGGCCACCCTCGCAATTAGCTGCTTTTAGTAAAATCTAGTTAGACAATTTTATACTCCTGCCAACAAGTCAAGCGTAAAGCATGTCAGAATTTGTGGAAATATTGTTTTAGTTTGTAAGACGTAATGTTCGTATGGCGAAAATTCCACATGCGTATCATGTGGCCCTTGCAGCAAGGCGGCACAGCATCTCCCTTGTAGACATTAAAGACTCAAGTATCCAACAGGGCCACCTGTTGGTATTACAAGCTTGTCGGGGTGTTCACCATGGCGTGTTCCAAACGATACGCATCGTGGACACACCCCTAGCAGGCTCGCTGGCTTCAACGCGAATGACAACTGCAAAAATTATCACGCGACAAGTTGGAACCAGTGGAAAGCGGACACCTTGCTGATTAAGTGGAAGTCGTGGTTCCAGCCGGCTTGCTGATGCCAATGGTGGTTACGAAAATCATGAGAAGAGTTAAGAAAATTTTAAGAGACCACTGACTTGCTCATTGGCTTATCCGGTGCATGTATTAAATCTGGTGCATGTAACAGCACTGTAATGCGACGGGTAACGCAATTATTTCTGCAAACTCATATAAACTATATTTATAGACTACATTCGGACACGATCACTGAAAATGACGTCGCAATAACTCGCGGAGCCACGTTACGTGCATTAACTGTAATTGTTACAGTTTTCAACTTCACTGTATTGCATGTCATTTTTAAATGAAGATCTTCTGCAAGTTCTGTCTGTCTCACATGTGTAGACATTAAAAAATAAGCATGTATTAATTTAATTTGTCTGAATATCATTTCAACGACTAATTGATCCCATACCATTTCAATACAGATTAACCAAGGCCATCATACGTACGTATATGTGAAGGACATTACTTTTCTATGACGGTTAAGTGGTACTTGTTTTCTTCTAATATTACAGACAGCTTTCAGTCAGCCCACAGGCCATGGGAAATACTACTTCTTTTGTGTTTTAGTTATTAATTCTCAGGCATCTGGTGACCATTGAACTGAATAATTAGAAACGTCAAACAGCAACAGGTCACGTGGTTTTTCCCCCACCTCCTTCCCCCTCCCCAACAGGTTTCATTTAATTCACCCTGCTATGACTGGACTCCTTTCATTTAGATCACCCTGTTAGGAAACTTAGTTGCTCCCCAAATATTATTAGTATAGACTTGTTTCGCTTAACTCAATATGTCAGGATGTTGACATAGCTTCAACCCTATATAGGCACCAAGGATGGTAACAGACTTCTTTGACTTTCACTGGAACTTAAGAGGACAGTTAAAGTGCATACTACGCCCTTTTTACCTACAGTTTTTCCAGAGCGAGATACATATACTTCACTTGTATTACGACTCTTGTGCTTAAACTTTCATTGTGAGGTACATCACCCTTTTCCGAGAAGACCTCTTCCTCTATTCCTCGCCCCTTTATGAGAGGTATCTGAGACAGTGACAGACTGCTCAACGTTAAGATCAGTTGAAGCTCCTTTGAAGATTGCGTGATTAGAAACACAGGTTATTATTACATGTTATTATTATTGTTATTATTATCATTATTATTATTATTCTTGGTATTATTGTTTCTTGTATGAATATGAATGAAGAAATATGCATGTACACACTATCAAACCATCAGCAGGAGATATTCTCTAATAACCTCACATCTCACACACTTCTGAAGCATGGTGGTACGTCCCTGCACTTGCCAGTATGTTAGTGAAATATAGTAAGTATAAAATATTTGTAAATTTACTTAATTACGAGTCTTCTGAGTCATGGGGAATGTAATCAGGATCATGGTCAGGATCATTCAGTATATTTACGTTTGGTTTTCTGTAACTCGTCACGTATGACTACAAGTGGTTCACGGGTCCAGCCACTTTACCCATCGCTTACCATTACGTTACTGTGGCAGGCAGCAAGTGGCGTTTACCATGAAGCACAGCCCTGACGTCTGCTGAGTGAAATTAGAACTGTTCCTAGGTGTATCATATTCTGCTGTACGTAAGTAGTGGCAATTTCCGTAAAAATCAAAGTACACGGCAGTGGCGCTTACCATTGTATTTCCCACAGCCGATCGATTGACAATTTGTATCTTTCTAATTATAGTATTACCGATTCCCGCCAAGCTAAATGCCGTAAATGTTGAAAGCAAATTTGTTTCTTCCCTATTTAACCGCCGCTGTCAGTGTCTGCAACGGCTGAATATTCTGCACGTTCGCTGGGTGTCGCGGTTCCCCGTGAAGGAATGAAAATATTTCTGGCTCCAATGTGTTTCCATTGCGCGGCGGCTATGCGGCGGTGGCTACCCAAATCCCTTTTTGTACGGATTTATCCGCAGAGCAATTGCAGCAGTGCCATTGTTCGCACTTCATGTTTCTTGCTCTTCTGTACACTCATAAATTGCGCGCTATTAAAATTAAAGAATGGAAAAGCTTTTCAATGGCTTTCGCCTGCGTTCCATGTTGCCCATTTTTCAACGTCAAGCACCGTTTCTCCCTTCCTTTCTTTCCCTCCTTTTTGTCTCTCGCCCTCACTTTTCCCCGCTCTGTTTCTCCGTATCTCTAGTATTTTCGTCGCTCTCTTTCAGTCCCCGCTAGCCTGTTGCAACAGTCCTCTTTACGGGCGAAATGTGTCAGACTCAGTGAATTAAAGAAGATTATTCTTTTTGCACCGTCCACGTACTTCAGTGAACCGTTTTATTTCTCGTTAAAAGGCAGAGGACAACGCAGCTATGCAAGTAGGATGCAAAATACGCCTTCATCTAACGCAGAAGGAACCATATTAGGTAAGTTCAACAGGGCAGCTAACACGTTGGTTAAGATTAAATCACTTAGTCACGAACTTCAAATGCATTGCATATTGAATACCAACCTGCAAATAATCTCTATTAGCTGGCTATTCAGAAACAATATAAAAAGCTTGTAAGAGCGTTGCAGGATAGAGTATGCTGAGACATAATTCTTAAGAAAAAAGTCGGCACGTTTCGCCGTTTCCGATTTAATTGGCATTGACGTTAGCCATTAACGTCGTTACGCGCAAGTTCAAGCAGCCTGTCAGAGACAGTGTCGCCAAAGGTGTTCTTCGTTTGATTCCCTAACATAAATTTAGCACATCTTCTGGTAAACCTTCCGGGATGTAAGGTCGTGGTCCATGAAACTCTTCAGCTCCTAACGTTTCGTCCACAGCTGCGCTGGACATCTTCAGAGGGGTGTACCTCCTCCGGTGGGTCTTGCCGACTCACCGGAGGAGGTACACCCCTCTGAAGATGTCCAGCGCAGCTCTGGACGAAACGTTAGGAGCTGAAGAGTTTCATGGACCACGACCTTACATCCCGGAAGGTTTACCGGAAGATATGTCATCCGGACGTGAAAGCCTTCATACTATGATAAATTTAGCACCTCCGAAGAAGGCAAGTTTTAAGTCGTAATGAGCATCTGAAAAAGTGGTAACTCACGGACTCACGGTTGTCTACGCATTGACACATTTTAGCGAGTGCAAATGCTTAAATTTGCACACGTGAAGACTTCAATGCTAAATAACTCGGAAACGGTGCAATTTATAGCATTTTTCTTAATAATTATTTTTCAACACTCCCTCATTTGCAATAGCCTTATAAGCTTTTCAGACTTTTTCTGACCAGCCTGTGCAAAGGGAAATTCCCTGATCGATGCACTGACTGATTATCGTCCAGCCCAAACTGCTTAGGACAGAAACTGGAAATTTGGAGATAGTGTTGATCTAATAGTTTGTTTAAGAAGGGATTTTTCTAAATTCCACCCCTAATGGGATGAAATTGGTGGTGAACCCTTTCGACAGTGAGCGATCTTATTTCCAGCCGATGTACGCGTTCTGAAAGCTCTGCAAGGCATTGCGAACAGAGTACTTTGTTGTGGACGTTCTCTTCTAGTGCCATGTGTTGAATGAAGATTAAATTTCCAAGGCAAGCACCATTCACTCGTGCAAAGATTTTGGGTGTTATTACTTACCATTTAGGACTCCATACATCTTTTCTAAATGTTCTACGAAATTCTGGTATTTCTTCATGTTGAGTGAGGTTTCCATAATTTCAAAACTAGCTACAATCCTAAGTTAGTGGAATTACGGTTGCCACAGCAAAGTTTCAAGTAATCGTCAACGGTAGTGGACAAAGTGGCTATATCCATCCACATATTTGGTTTCTTACGACAGTTCACGTTTTGGCTTCTAAGTTTCTAAGTGTTTGCTCTCATTTTTACAATTGTTTGTTGTAATTACTTGGAATCATTTCAACAGTTGTCAGGATTATAAAGAAAAACTCAGAGCGAAAGAGAGTTTAGAAATTCTGGCAAACAGAGTTATACCTTATAATGAAGAAATTGGCACGATGAATTTTTTTTCAATGGTTGACAGCAATCATGAGCTTCCCAGACAATGGATTATCTTGAGGAGGAGGATTTAGATGTAGATAATCATAAGAGTGAGCTTGATTTTGATACAATTTCAGTAAGGGGTAGTTAAATAGTTTCTATTCTAAGGTTGTACAGTCCAGAATCGGTATGGCAATCAGGCAAAATCGCCGTGAGCGTTGAGGCAATCATCCCACCGACGCACCAGGTTGAAGATACCCGTTTGGTAAAAATGTAAATGTCGTGTGACTAGGGCTTCCCGTCGGGTAGGCCGTTCGCCTGGTGCAAGTCTTTCGATCTGACGCCATTTCGGCGACTTGCACGTCCGTGGGGATGAAATGATGATGATTAGACAACACAACACCCATCCCTGAGCGGATAAAATTTCCGACCCAGCCGGAAGTCTAATCGGTGCCCTTAGGTTGATATTCTCTTGCGCTGACCACTTTTTTTTTCGATATAGTTCATTGCATTTGGTCTAGGCGGACGTCACGAGACATCCGTTGGAGTTGATCGTTGATTCCTTGACTCAGCTTTTTTATTACAGAGGGCACACAGGCCTCTGACCGAACACGCTGAGCTACCGTGCAGGCGACCACTCAGCTACTGGGGGCGGACACCCGTTTGATGAAACACCATGTGTTGTGTGCAGAAGCCCCTAGTCGCCCGCTGCTTATCCTCGTCGAACAGGAAGTCCAACCTTTCAAAGCCGTCTTTGAGGGACTGAAGGCGCGACAATCGCATGGTGAGAGATCAGCAGAATAGGGCGGCTGCTCGTGTGTCTCCCGCTTTAGTTGGCGTAGCATCTGCGTTACGACAGTTGCGGTATGGGGACTTGTATGTAGAATCGCGGCGAATACGGAAGCTGGCGCACCATTCCACAACGGTGGTTTTCGACAGACATCTTGATCAATACATATTCTTCATTCGCCGATGGGTGGCTACTGGCGTTTGTCATTCAGCAGCCAACGAAAGATTAACAGCAAGTTGCTCCTGTGTGGACGCCTTTTGCAATAACGTCGCCATAGTCCACGTTTCCCCATTTACTACAGACACGTTGGAGACACGAATACCACAGTAATATCTGGCCTTCATGTTGAAGCTTATATACCTGTATCGGATTCACCCTAAATTCTATATACGCTGCAGCACCGCCCTAAAACTTTTTGATCGCCCCATATATCAATCAGATTATGGAAGCACATATTTCTGTTTGACGTCTTGGAGAGAATGCCCCTGTTGAACAAACATATTACCGAATCACTGATTATGGCACGAAAATGGACTAGAAAGAACAGAGGCAGGCCTTCAAGTGAAGCCATCCCACTATACGTGCCTGCATAACGCAGAAATACCGGTAGAGGGTATAAGACATGATTCTGTGGAGCATTTACCATGCTTTCATCAGCATAAATCGACATCTACATGAGAAAAACATTATTGCAAAGCTCAAACGTACTTGCTGTGTGCCAAACGCAAACTGCATCTTTGCACAGAAAAGGGGCACTGTTTTCTACTACGCCAAACATAATAAACTCTGCATGAAAATTCAGTGTCACCAGCACCATTTTACTTTTGTAAAGCTTTTTTCAAATAAATTCTCATAATTTCTGTACAAGCATGTTATTTAAATTTTCCATCCCGTTATCATAAGTGCCACAATAATTTTAGAATAAAAGCACACAATAAAAAATTGTGAAAACTATGTAAAAGTTTACGTTTAAGTCACAGTGTCCCTCTGTAGTGGACAAAGCATAACTTCGATTTCGACAGTTCAATTTCGATGTCTGCCAAACAAAAAAGTTTAAAAAATAAGTTCTGTTTAGATACAAAGTTACAAAATTTTAGTACCTGAAATGAAAATGGAAAGCTGAAAGGGTTTAGGGGTTGAAGCTAGAACTACGAAGACTGGTGATTGGTTTTTCAGTCGGAAACAAAAAAAAGAAGGAATAGGTGTTTCAGCTTTTATGGAAATGCAAGGGCATGAGACAGTCGGTGAAAGTGTGTTTGAAAATAAATCATTATTAAAGAACTGCCACGCGGGATTGCAGTGCGATCAGGGGCGCCTTGTCACGGTTCGCGCGGCTCACCCCGTCGGAGGTTCGAGTCCTTCCTCTTGCGTGGGTGTGTGTGTTGTCCTTAGCGTAAATTAGTTTACGTTATTAAGTAGTGAGCAAGCTTAGGGACCGATGACCTCAGCAGTTTGGTCCCACAGAACTTACCACAAATTTCCAGTTCTCCAATTAAAAAACTAACAAACTATTTTTAAAGTTTCTTCATGAAAACTGGTATTTGAACTCTCAATTACAATTATAAAAATTTATGTTTCTGTATTTTTGGAAATTCCGTCTCAAAGAGTGAAATAGGGGATGAAAATTTTTAGAAAAATATTTCCTTACCTAGTTCAGATGTGAAGTACGTGTTAGGGAATGAAAGTTTCTATGGAAATATCACCACTAGAACTCACGACAGAATAACCAAAACGTCCGAATCCAGCTGCCAGAATCGGCATTTTATCAGAAAAGACCAAGTTTCTATGGCCTTAATTAGACCTGACAGTCTATGTGAGAGAACCAACCGGCGCTAAGCTGGCAGCACACTGGCAGTTGACGGTTTTATACTTTAACGTTGTGTATATTTCTGTTGCGAACGTATTGATTTTCATCAAATGTTTGTTCGTAACCACATTTATTCAAATCTGAATCTCGAGATTATTTCCTAGGCAAAATTACTGTTCTTGAAAGTCCCTTTTGATAAGACATTATCTATATGTTCTCAAGTACTGAGTGGAGGGTGACTATTGTTCCTGATTTTAGAGAGCATAGTATACATTCACGTAGTACAAAATGTCTCTAGAGTAGAATCTGGGGTGCTCTCTGGTACTACTGACAGTTATGAAAATTCAAGGAAGTGAGAGTATGAGATCGTTCAGGTTTTCTTGGTGTGACTGATTTATGATATACATTGCCAGAAAAAAAATTAGCACACCCTTTTAGATAGTTCCAGTTCGCTCAAGATTTATTGCTGCAACAGTGCACATCGAATACATGAAATTTTTACGTTTATAGATCAATAGCACAATCGCTTCTGAGGCACCAGGTGTCGACCCATGCTGAAGCACCCATATTAGTTCGTGGTGTAGCCTCCCGAGGCGACAATTCAGCTGCATACTCAGAAATCCAGTTGATCGTACAAATGGCGAATACTGTCCTCGGACGCGTTATTCCACTCCTGCTCGAACTGTTCACGTACTTGTGTAAGAGTTGTTGGTTGACGAGTCGCTAGTCGCAAGCGTCACTTCTCGCCCCATCGAATCCCTCACTTGCCCGACTGGAAACAAGTTAGGAAATCGTGCTGACAGGGAATTTGCTGCATGTCTTGAAGAGCACGTTGGGTTTCACGGGCAGTGTGTGAACGAGCATTACCCGGCTGGAACAACACGTCACCTTCCTGTTGAAAGAAGGGCAAAACAACGGGTCTGACGACACACTGTAAGTATCGAACCCTGGTTATCTTCCCCTCCAGTAGCATGAAAGGTGAACGAGAACTGTACCTTATCACACCCTAGACCATAAGGCCTAGGTTAGGGGCAGTGTGTCTTGTAGGAATGTACTTTACGACGCAGCGCAAACGACCGTCAGTTGCGTGGAGCCAGAATCTACTTTATTCGCTGAAGATCACGGTGCGACATTCCACCTTCCAAATGATCTGATGGCAACATTCGAGCCGTGCACGTCGATGCTTTGGAGCGAGTTTAAGACGGGCTAAAGGTATGCGTGCCAGTAGTCTCACAGCTAAAAATCGACTCAGAACATTTCGTCTTGACACGTTTAGGCTCACAAGCCCTCATATCGGTGCTACTGCAACTGTACGATCTCAACTACTTTCTCAGTCACTCTTGATTTAGACTGCAACACCTTTACAGTTCGGCGATCTGAGTACCCAGTCCAAAAAATGGTTCAAATGGCTCTGAGCACTATGGGACTTAACATCTGAGGTCATCAGTCCCCTAGAACCTAGAACTACTTAGACCTAACTAGAGATTAGATTAGATTAGATTAATTATTCATTCCATAGACCCATAAAAGAGGGAATCCTCCTGGGTGTGGAACATGTCAGATTAACTCATTATAAAAATGTAATTAGAAAAACTTGAGTTTCATTAATTTTAATGATCCTCAGTCAATAAACAGTAAAATTATGTACATGAACTACATTTAAACTTCTAATATTTACAGGTTTAATACTTACATCTGCTTTCATTAAATCCATCATTCAGACATTTGCTAGTTTCTTGGCTATTACAACCAAGTATTGTCAAAAATTACAGTAAATTATTCATTTCAGTGACCTTCAGTTAAGAACAGTCAGATTATAAACAAGATTTAAAATTAAACTTCCACTATTTACAGACTTAAGGCTTACATCTGCTTTCAATACATCCATCATTCACACAGTAGGTAGTTACTTGGCTGTTAGAACCAAGTATTGTCAAAAATTAAAGTGTAATAAATTTTCATTAAAATCGTCTACTGCACTTGTTGAGAAACTCATGGCTGGAATAGAAGGAGTTGGCCACCAAATATTCTTTTAAATAATGTTTAAATTGTGCCTAGTCTGAATCTAAACTCTTAATGGTTGCTGGTAACTTATTGAAAATATCCTTTGCTGAATACTGGACTCCTTTCTGGGCAAGAGTAAGTGATTTTAAATCTTTATGTATATTGTTCTTATTCGTAGTATTGATACTGTGTACTAAGCAGTTAGTTGGAAAAAGAGATTATTATTTACAACAAACTTCATTGAGGAATAAATATACTTAGAAGCTGTGGTTAATATGCCCAATTCTTTAAATAGGTTTCGACACGATGTTCTTGGATTTACACTACTCATTACTCTTATTATACGCTTCTGTACTATACAAATTTTTTCTCGGTTTGTGGAGTTACCCAAAATATGATACCATATGACATAATGGCTAACCTAAGGACATCACACACATCCATGCCCTAGGTAGGACTCAAACCTGCGACTGTAGAGGTCGCGCGGTTCCAGACTGAAGCGCCTAGAACCGTTCGGCCACTGAGTCCCAGTCCTTTAAAACGCTATTCCTAGGTATTGTAATCCTTCGACGAACGTTTCTTGCCCGAATGTGTTCAAGCTGTATGAAACAGGGTCTTCAGCATCCAATTTCTTTGTCACGGATGGTGATGACTCGAGATGTGAAGACAGAGAGCAGTGCATGTGGGTTTCCTGTATACACTGTAACATAAGGACCCGTTCGCCTTCCTCCTAAATAACACGTCGTGGAAAAGTAGCTGGTCCTTTTTTTCAATTACCCGCGTGAATGTCATACTAGGGCGGAGGCAGTTTAAATGTTCCAATAACCCTTCCAGGTTTTTCATTCATTGTGGCCTCGTCACAAAACAGTCAACACGCTCTTTTGAATCTGGTGGCTTCTAGTGCCTGTCCCTCAAAGCATTTTGTATGTAGATTCATCCAAACGCACTGTAACAGACTATTCATCGTCACGACATCTGTTTGTTCATCTTACGTCGAAGAAGGACGTGCCAAAATGTTCAAAGAAAGACTCATCGTAACTTTTGGCAACTATTTCATTGGATTCAAAAAAGTTACTATTATAAAAAGGAAGATTACTTCGAAACTGATCATAACATCCGTGTCCCGAAGGGGCAGTTAACTGAAGTGATGTACGAAGTAAGAGGATTGGCTGATGCGGTGTTAGCCCTGCCCCACATATTTGCTGAAAATGTATTTCAGGTATTTTGCCAGCTGGTATTTGTGTACCTCAATATTGCTAACTGCATACTGAAGCAGGGATGGCACTAGAGTTCTATACTCAGTCCCCTTTATAGACGAGCTACACTTTCCCAAAATTCTCCCAATAAAACGAAGCCGAGCAATCGCCTTCCCTACTACCAGCCATGCTCATTCTACATCATATCGCTTTGCAACGTTTCGCCCAGATATTAAATCGATGTGACTGTGCCAAGCAGCACTCTACTAATGCTATATTTGAACGTTAGAGGATTATTTTTCCTACTAACCCACATGACTTACATTTATCTATATTTCGAAGTAGCTGACATTCACCACAGAAACTAGAAATTCTGTCAGAAATCTCCTTGTATCCTCCTGCAGTCACTCAACGATGTCACCCTCCCGTACACCATTACAACATTAGCAAATACCTTTAAACTGATGTTCACCCCAACCGACAGATAATTTGTGTACAATGACAGAAAAAAGTGATAACACCAAAAAGGAGTTGTGCGACATAAACGGAAGTTGGTACACGTGTTTCTACGTTTGGAAGATGACGTCTGTTCAGATTTCGCGCCAGTCGCGTAAGAGTGGCACTAGTAGCGCCACTATGAAGATGCAACTGAGGTTTGCATTAAATACACGCTTTAACCGCCGTAAGCGTTAGTCACCTTTGAGATTGGTGAGTTCGTGCTAGTCATGAAAGCCTTTAAAAATACAGCCGTTATCAACACCTCACCGAGTTTCAACGAGGCCGTGCAGTATGGCTAGAAGAAGCTGGATATTGCTTCTGTAATACTACAGAGAGACTTGGCATGAATTTAGTAATTGTATATGATTTCTGGCAGCAGTGGTCACAAGAAGAAAAGGCTCCAGACAATAACGTGGCACTACCGAGACGGAAGACCATCGTGTTCGACGTGTGGCTCTGGCACATCTTACTGCATCTGCAGCAGCAATTTGAACTTCATTTGGCACGACAGTGACGCAACGAACTGTTACAAACCGGTTATCTCAAGAATAGATCTGAGCTCGACGCCCAGGAGCGTGCATTCCACTGACCCGAAACCACCTTCATTTGCGACTCCAATGTTGTTAAGCGAGGGTTCATTGAAAGGCAGGGTGGGGGTCTGTTTCGATCTTCGATGAAAGCTGTGTCTCTCTCAGTGCCACTAATCGCCATGTGTCGGTTAGAAGGAAGCATGTAAAGGGCCTGTTAACAGTCTACCGGTGTGACAGACAGAACAGACCTGTACATGAAGATATGGACTTGGGCGTGATTTAGTTTGACAGCAGGAACTTTTTCGTGGTTACATCACGCACACTGACTGCAGATTTGCACATCACTCTGGTAATTCGACCTGTTATCCTGCCATTCATAGGCAGCATTCCTGGGGGTGTTTTCCAAAGGAATAACGCCCGCCCACATGTCGTAGTTGCAATCTCATACGCTCTACAGAGTGTCGACATGTTGCCTTGGCTTGCTCGATCTCCAGATCTGTCTCCAATTGAACACATGTGGGACATCATCGGACTACAATTTCAGCATCATCCACAAACAGCATTAACCGTCCTTCCAACAGGCCTGGAGATCCATCCTACAAACTTGCACCCATCACCTGTACAACACAATGCACGCGCGTTTGCATGCTTGCCTTCAAATTCTGGCACCTACACCGGTTGTTATTGTACCAGCATTTCAAATATTGAATGGCTTATCTCTCGCTTCCATTAACCTATGATCTTGGAATGTTAATCGCTTAAATATGTTACCTATTTTATTACGTTAATTATTTTTTCGGATTGCGATTTTTTCCGTCAGTGTATATAGAGAATAAGTGCGGTCCCATCACAGTTTCCTGGAGCACTTCTAACGATATCTTCGTCTGTGGTGAACACTCACCGTCGAGGCCAACGTACTGAGTTCTATTACTTCAAAAGTGTTCGAGCCATTATCACGTCTGGGAATCGAATCTGTGTGCTCGAACCTTCGTCAACAGTCTAAATACACTGAAGTGCCAAAGAAACTGGTGGACGATGTGGCCTATTCTACATCTTATCTGTGACGATGCTGCGCTGAGTATATTTATATGTTAGGACATTTTGTAGAAAAGATCTGAGAATGGTCATTACTGACTGAAACCAGTCTTCGTCAAAAGAATTGATATTGTGATCAAAGACTGGAATAAAAAACGTTTGATAGGCATACGCATCCAAATACAGAGATATGTAAACAGGCAGAATACGGCACTGTGTTCGGCAACGCCTTCATAAGACAACAAGTGTCTGGCGCAGTAGTTAGATCGGTTACTGCTGGTTCAGTGGCAGGTTACCAAAATTTAAGTGAGATTGAAAGCAGTGTTATAGTCGGCGCACGAGTGATGGGACACAATGTCTCCGAGGTAGCGATGAAGTGGCGATTTTCCCCCACGACCATTTCACGGCTGTAACGTGAATATGAGGAATCCGGTAAAACAGCTAATCTTCGACTTCGCTGTGGCCGGAAAAAGATCCTGCAAGAACGGGACCAACGACGACTGAAGAGAATCGTTCAACATGACAGAAGTGGAACCCTTCCACAAATTGCTATAGATTTCAGTGCTGGACCATCAATAAGTGTTAGCGTGTGAGCCTTTCAACGGAACATCATCGATATAGGCTTTCAGAATCGAAGGCCCACTTGTTTACCCTTGATGAATGCACGATACAAAGCTTGTAAGTCTCGCCTGGGCCCGTCAACACCGACATTGGACTGTTGATGACTGGAAACATGTTGCCTGGTCGGGCGAGTTTTATTTCAAATTGTATCGAGTGGTTGGACGTGTACGGGTATGGAGACAACCTCATGAATCCATGGACTGTTCAAGTTGGTCGAGGCTCTGTACTGGTATGGAGCGTGTGCAAGTTGGAGTGTTATGGGACCCCTGATACGTCTAGTTCCGACTCTGACAGCTGAAACCTACCAAAGCATCCTGTCTGATCACCTGCATCCTGTCATATCCATTGTGCTTTCCAGTGAACTTGGGCAGTCCCAGCATGGCACTCCATAAGTCCAGAATTGCTACAGAGTGGCTCCAGGAACATTCTTGTGAGTTTAAACACTTCTGCCGGCCACAAATCTCCCCAGACATGAACATTATTAAGCATATCTGGGTTGAGAACGAAGTTTTTCGCGGCGGCACTTATGTATAAAATATTCTCGGTATTCTTGCCATCTGGGTTGCCTTACGACGTGCTGTTCGAAGAGATCTCTATCCCCTCGTACTCTTACGGATTTATGGACAGCCCCGCAGGATCATGGTGTCAATTCCCTCCAGCACTACTTCAGGCATTAGTCTATTCCACGCCGCGTCGTGTTGCGGCACTTCTGCGTGGTCGCGGGACCATACAAGGTATTAGACAGGGGTAGCAGTTTCCTTGGCTCTTCAGTGTTCACTACTGGCCATTAAAATTGCTACACCATGAAGATGACGTGCTACAGACGCAAAATTTAACCGACAGGAAGAAGATGCTGTGATATGACAATGATTAGCTTTTCAGAGCATTCACACAAGTTTGGCACCGGTGGCGACACCTATAGCGTGCTGACATGAGGAAAGTTTCCAACCGATTTCTCATACACAAACAGCAGCTGACCGGCCTTCCCTGGTGAAACGTTGTTGTGATGCCTCGTGTAAGGAGGAGAAATGCGTACCATCACATTTCCGACTTTGATAAAGGTCGGATTGTAGCCTATCGCGATTGCGGTTTATAGTATCGCGACATTGCTGCTCGCGTCGGTCGAGATCCAATGACTGTTAGCAGAATATGGAATCGTTTGGTTCAGTAGGGTAATACGGACGCCGGCCTCGTATCACTAGCAGTCGAGATGAGAGGCACCTTATCCGCATCGCTGTCACAGATCGTGCAGCCACGTCTCGATGCCTGAGTCAAGAGATGGGGACGCTTGCAAGACAACAACCATCTGCACGAACAGTTCGACGACGTTTGCAGCAGAATGGACTATGAGCTCCGTGGCCGCGGTTACCCTTGACACTGCATCCAGACAGGAGCGCCTGCGATGGTGTACTCAACGACGAACCTGGGTCCACGAATGTCATTTTTTCAGATGAATCCAGGTTCTGTTAACAGCATCATGATGGTCGCATCCGTGATTGGCGACATCTCGGTGAACGCACATTGGAAGCGTGTATTCGTTTTCGCCATACTGGGTGTATCACCCAGCGTGATGGTATGGGGTGCCATTGGTTACACGTCTCGGTCACCTCCTGTTCGCATTGATGACACTTTGAACAGTGGACGTTACATTTCAGATATGTTACGGCCCGTGGCTCTACCCTTCATTCGATCCCTGGGAAGCCTTACATTTCAGCAGGATAATGCACGACCGCATGTTGCGGGTAATGTACGGGCCTTTCTGGATACAGAAAATGTTCGACTGCTGCCCTGACCAGCACATTCTCCAGATCTCTCACCAGCTGAAAACGTCTTGTCAATGGTGTCCGAGCATCTGGCTCGTCACAATACGCCAGTCACTACTCATGACGAACTGTGGTATGGTGTTGAAGCTGCATGGGCAGCTGTACCTGTACACGCCATCCAAGCTCTCTTTGACTCAATGCCCAGGCGTACCAAGGCCGTTATTACGGCCAGACGTGATTGTTCTGGGTACTGATTTCTCAGGATCTATACACCCAAATTGCGTGAAAATGTAATCACATGTCAGTTCTAGTGTAATATATTTGTTAAATGAATACCCGTTTATCATCTGCATTTCTTCTTCGTGTAGCTATTTTAATGGCCTTTTATAATTTTATATGCTTTTCCCATGTAGATATGTCGGCAATCCTATGTTTTTCACGGTTACACGACACGTAATCCTACACGGAACATCCCGCGGCCGACACTGGAGGACAGAATGCGACCCCTGTCTCTGGCGTCGTTCGCCGCAGCGCTGCGTCGTCTCCCGCAGTGGCACCCCTCGGCTTTCGTGACGTCTCGTTTATGTATCCGCCTCCTGCGCCGTACACAAACTGTCAGGCCGCCGCCGGAGCCGCTCCCCCCTTCGTTTTCTACTCAAACAGCGCGACCCGACCCGGCCCATCGCTCCCAGAAGTCGCTTCTTTACTTCCCCGTCCCACTTACCACAATCCTCTGCGGCCGTAAATAAATGTTTACAGTCCCGCGACCCATCGCCCTGATACACGCTCCCGTCGCCTGACTCTTGCTGCGTCATGGGTGTTGCCGCCGGGGCGGAGCTGTTTTTGCCCATTAAAGCCTAGAGCGACGATTGCGACCCGCGGTTAAGCACTCCTTCGGCCTGCGGGCGGCCTTGTTCTTTGTCACGGCACGGTTGGCACCGCTGTTTGCGGTCGAGGGGTAAATAGGCGTGGCGTGGAATCGTGGAGGCGGCGCCGCACTGGGGGAGCCAGTGGTTGTAGCGGCGGCTGTGGCAGCACGCTCGCCTCCCACCAGAGATTGCCCGCTTATCCGCCGGAAGCGGAGCGGCGCGGCATTAAGAGACATTAGCGGGACTACTTGTTCGCATGGGCCGCAATCGTTTTATTACGGTAATCAAACACTTTCAGATAATACTGTCGCGGTTCTCGGCTTTATGTTACTGCCGTCCGCTGCGGCCCCCGCAGCAATTTCCCGACGGCTGAGCGTCTACCACGTCTATTCTTATTCGCTTGTCTCGAAAACCGCCCCGGCTCTGTGAGTAATTACTCGGAATAAAGGTGGAAATGGTGGCTCGTAACTTTGTCCTCAGGCCCTTTCGACTGTCGACGCAATAAAACTTGAGATCATTTACGGTACAGTTTATTTGAAATTTCAGTAAGGACGTCTTGTTCATTGCAGTATTACCGTGGAAAGCACTAAGAGAATGAAGATCGTCGTGTGGTGTTAAAGTACGTCTTGAAGGGAACAGAACAGCAATTGAGGAAATGCAGTCATTGTGGTACTAGTGCGGTCGTTGACTGTTACGGTTCCGTGCTGACGTCTCCCGTGCAGGCAATAATCGACATCAGAAACGAGCAGCAGTTACACACTCATTAGAACTAAGATAATGATCCATTATATTTTCCGAAATGGGAGAAATTAATATTACAGTTTAACGACTCGTCAATGTTATTCCCATAGAGTTAAGGAATGCGGAAGCAATTGCTCATGTGTAAGGAACCAAGCCACATTTACTTTTAGAGGTTCCAAAAACACAGGAAACCTACATAAAGAGATGTTAAACTTTCACATTTGTTACATGCGTGGGAAAGATGATGCAGACATAAAAATAACAATTTATGCTTTGATAATAATAATAATAGTAATAGGTCTACAACTTTGCTTCTGCCGTTTTGCAATAGACGGCAGTAGCGGCAAGTGGGGTTCGGGTTGTTGGTCATTGGTGTAATACAACAAGCTTAGGCATTTGTAAACATATTTCCATAAAAATATTAGTCGATCTGTGATTCATCATCAGGTTATTCTCGATTAAGAACGTCAACTTACTTACCCATTTCTCGACATTTGCGGGAGGTTTTAATTTTATGCTTTAACGTGAAGAAATCAGTGGCTGTGATTCTTAAAATGCTGGGTAAGACCAAAGGTGAGAGAACTATTAGTGGAAGAACGTGCAGAGAATGTGGAAGACAGAACGTTTTCGTAGCTACTGAAACAGACGAAGGCAGTCACAGGACACCATTATAGAAAACAATTGTTGCGTTCGAGCCCAGCACTGAACCACAAACTGCCACAATACAGTGACAGACACGTAAAGGTAATGTTGCAGCAGGTCAGTGCTCGACTCAATGTCGCAAAACCCGTTAAAATATACATGGAAACGTTGAAATGAGAGGTCCTATCCCTCCCGCCGTATTCTCCAGACGTTGTTCTCTCTGACTACCACCTTTTTCAATCAGTGGCATACAGTCTGGCCGACCAGCACTTCCGATCGTATGAAAAAGTGCAAAATTGAATCGATTCATAGATCTCCACAAAAGGTGCCCAGTTCTTCCGCCACAGGATTCGTACGCTATCCGAAAGATGGGAGAATGTAGTGGCCAGTTTTTCACAATAAACCCCAGAACTTCGAGAAATAACGGCGGAAGTAATATTGTAGGCCTAGTAATAATAATAATTGTAATAATAATAATAATTCCGTGTGGATCAAGAGCCTGGTGCAAGTCTTTGAACTGGGCGCCACTTCGGCGATTGGGTATCCCTAACCTACCCCACTTACCCAACCGGGGAAAGGGGATCTACAGTTTATGGTGGAAAGCGAACCAAGTGTCGTTTCTAACCACTCCTCACATCGTTGAGAGGTGAAGGCTAGGTTAAAACGCAAACTAAAAAATTCATGTTCCGAACGGCATTCCATCCAGCAGTCGGCGACCTCTCTGGACCCAGTTACTCGCTTTTCCACATTCTTTTTATTTTTAGTTTAATGGCCCCTGGGGCACAGCGCGCAGGGGTCAATATACCAGGCCTGGTCACAATGTCTCTGACGCCCAACAGGAACCAACCTGTCTCAGTCTCCAAGATTTTAAAAGACAAAGGGATAATTATTAATTGCGAGAAAAGAAAAGAAACAAACACGAAGGAATATATCAGAAGCCGCAAATTCGGTGTCGATACACCATGAACGCCACGACCCAATTTCATGACAAGTCTTGTCGTAATGTCATTCCTGAATCTTTATCAGTTCCATCATTTGCGTGTGGATGTATCAAATTCATCTCCTGTCATGAAGGATTCAGCTGCTGGGTTGATCGTGGAAGATGCTCCGTAAAAACTTCGAAAAGTATTGGCTGTACTAAGGATTCTTCACAATAGCACAATGACAATCGTTTAAATACCTGCAAACATTTATGAGAGCTATGACACCACTTCCAAACAAATAACGAATCGCGCGACCTCTGATCCACATGACGGCGTTATGTTTCGTCCTCGGGTAACAAACATCGTCCTGATGGAGCAGAGTGCGTGAATCGACAGAAGCGGGCAAAGAGAGCCAAAATTAGACGCATAAAATGCCAGATCTCTTCCCCCGGCCCATAATATAGCCGGTTTTCGTCTGTATCCTGAACGTTGCACCTCACGCATAAAGGCGAACCTGTAAGGTGAATGATATAGAGTTTCTCCCAAGTAATCTATTTTTCGTTCACAGTGACGGACAAGTTTGAACGTACGTCTGAATCTATCGTTGCCGCATTGACAGTGCTCCACACTACCCTCCAATCACTTCAGGATATCTCAGTTCGACGACATTGGGCGACCGGTGACGAAGCGGGGTGCAAGTAATGGCACTGGCCGTTGGTAAACAAGAGACATGGAGAACGCCCCGTAGATAGCTATACTCCAGGTAAAACCTCCAAAAACAGGAAAATGGCACCGGTATCTCGGTAAGTGCCACCGGAGAGTCAAAAGAAGACGGTATCAGAGCCCGTAAGAACGGTGGTGTGTCGCCGCTATAGCTTGAGGTGCATACCAACGTAGAGAGACACGGTTCGATCATGAACATTCACACAGCTAAGTCCGCCGCTTTCTTGAGGAAAAGTGAAGTAGACGTATCGTACTTAAACACCACTCCAGCGTTGGCAAATAAACCGAATTTCGCCGTGAGGCTCCGGGCTATGTTTTTAATTGGTAGCATCTGCGCTACATGCGAAAATCTGTGCCTGACAGACATTAGTAAATTTGGTCCGTTGACGGAGGACCAAAGCCCGGAGAGTATGGTACCTAAGTCTAGCACGGATATGTTGCAAGCGGCTCCTTTAATTAAGGGACTCCGTGAAGTCGATATTAAGATAGCGGATTGTATCGCACAACCTGACTGAGGCTACGCTTGCAGATGTCATTCCAGTGCCTATATACAAGGCCACCGATGTATGTACATTTACACGGCTATCCGAAGCTTCACAATTAGTGGCTAATCGATCCATGGCTCTATTGATATCATATTCGTCACGAAGTCTTAACTTCAGGTCATCTGCGTACATGATGCATCTAAAAACATGGCCGCTGATAGACAATCCCGTGAGGCGGTGTCGCAGACCGCACAGCAGCGCTTCCAATTAGGCTAGACCACAGGGTCCGACTCTGTACTTTTATAACTACAGAGTGTTGGACACAGTTCTGAAATGGTTCAGCATTGTCAGGATTATGCTTCCATTTTGGCAAAGAAATGTTTCTGACGTAACAGAAGAAGTAATAAAGGTACAATCACACCAGAACTGTAACTCAACTGTCAGCTACGACAGCGACTCGCCCTCAAGGAAATGTACGTAATGTATCAGTTAATTATGGACAGGAATAAAGGAGCTTTTCAGTTAAGACGTATGGATATGAAGATATAGAACGATAACATTATGAAATTTATTACTTATACAACGACCTAAGCCTGCCTCTGTAGCCGTTGGGATCCAGCGCGGCGTTCCGAATTACCGTCCTGAACCCACCGAGTGAGAAATCGGTTGGAAAATTTCCTCATGTCAGCACGTTGTAGATGTCGCCACCGGAGCCGACCTTGTGTGAATGCTCTCAAAAGCTAATCATTTGCATATCACAGAATCTTCTTCCTACCGGTTAAATTTCACGTCTCTAGTACGTCATCTTCGTGTTGGAGCAATTTTAATGATCATTAGTGTAATTAAGAATGAAAAAAAGTGAGTGAAGTTGTCGTTCATGGAATTAAAAGATGTCATGCGACATCCGCACAGAACCACTGACGAAAAGCAACGAATAAACGTATCGATAGAAAGAAGAAAACCAAATGCTTAGAGACGATGTCTTCGGTGAGGAAGGACCTGGGTTCGATTCCCGATACCTCCTCAGACAATTTCTGACGTAGAGAGGTCTGGTACAGGGTCCGATGAGCTCTTGTGAGACCTAATAAGGGGCTGCTTGAATAACAGCGGTATCATCAGGCTTCATCAACTGGCAATGATGAATGGAGGGACTGGCGGTACGCCGATCACATCTCCTGCGAGCATAGATGGCTCTCCTCGTACTGTCTTGTATGCAGCAGTCGGCTACTCGCAAAAAGCCTAAGGCCTAATACGTGAGGCGTGTTTGCCCTGTCATCATCCAAGATCCCGACGTCAAACATGTCGAGTTCGTCGGCAGTGTTTATTTCACCAATTATCTGCGAGCAATCTAGGGTGAAAGAGATCGAAGTTAAGGATAATAGCGCTATTTCTCAGCGATACTTATTCGACATCACATCTGTAGTCACAGCTTCACTTAATCGCGAATACACGTTACAAGAATAGCTTTTACATATCGTGGCTGAAAGTTTACATACACAGGCATAAGGACTGGTTCAGAGACTTTAATCTCCACCCGTTGTTGTGTTTTCGGTAGCAACAAATTCTCGTACCCCACATTCGGTTTACTTTATCTATCACTGATGAAAGACATCACACTGCTAATGCTGAATTCGAAAAATTTACGGTTTGGTTTTCCTAGTATCCAAACTAACTTTCATTTTTCTACGCTTAGAATATTCGCTGGGCGAGAGATTCTCGATATATGCGAGCTAAGTATGGGGCAAATGCCGTAGAGTACTCTTTGTAGAATCTAGTTGGGATTCCATCCGGAACTGGTGACTTGCTTGTTTTTGACTCTTTCAATTATTTCTCTACGCCACGGAGGTCTATTAGTATGTCGTCCGTACAGATGCCTGGGCAATAGTCAAACAACGGTATGTTTACGTTTAAACGATTCTCCTGCCTGAAAGTTATCTTCATAAACTTCGGCTTTCCTTTTGCTGTCTTCTTGCGACACCAGATTGGTCAATGAACTATTGGATAGATGCCTTAGACCCGCCTATTCATTTTGCGTGGGACCAGAGTAATCTCGGTTCCTCGGTCTGATCCTTTGCCAAGGTGTGACGGTGGTAGTTGTTGTATGCTTCGCCCATTCATCTTTTTACAGACTTACGAATCTCTTCTAACGTTTGCCTATCACTATTTGCTCCTTCTGTTTTTAATTGAGAATACTACTGCCTTTACTTCCTCAGCATTTTCCGAATTTCGATGCGAAATTGTGGTGGACAATTTCCGCCCTTAATCAACTTATGGGCACGATCTACTCCAGGACCTGATTTACATTCATACTTGAACTAAATGTCAATTCATTGTCTAAGTGAGATGCTAAGAACTCCTTATCTGCTCTGTCTAGCAAAAACACTCTCTTAACATTCTTGACTAGTTTATTAGCTCAAGTAACCGTAGTCGCCATGATAACATCAGGGTCGTTAATCACCGCCTCTATACTGACGCCGTCGATAAGGTCAGGCCTGCTTGTAGCTACAAGGTGTCAAATAGTTCTACTGCTTGTGGGTTGTTGAACTTGTTGCTCATGACTGTTTTCGGAGAGTGTGTTCAAAAGTACTTGAGAAACCAGTCTGTCTGTACCCCCATTACTCAATCCGTAAACGTCCCAGTCAGTATTCGGTAGGTTAAAGTCGTCTGCAATAGTACGGCATGACGTAGGTACTTACGCACTATTGATCCTAGACTTTCTTTGAATCGCTCTAAATCTGTAACAGCGGAATCGGATGACCGGTAAAAACATCACACAGTCAACTTGATTTCACATAGACCTGACATAAAAGACCAGACTACTTAGCTGTCATAGTCAATTTCGTCCTCAGTAAGGACAGTATTTTTGTCAATTAGAATGTACACTCCCCCTCCTATGGCCTCTGCTACATCTTTTTTGCATATACGTTCCATGAATCTCTAATTAGAGGTTTCTACTTCGGGTTTCAGCCACATTTCGGTCTCAAGTATATTGTGAGTGCGTAGACTTTCCTGGATGGCAGTGAATTAGGGAACTGTTACGACCACTTCCACAACTTGCTGGTAAAATTTTGACAGTCCGATTGTCTTTTAACGCTGTCTGATTTCGTTATATGTGTCTCGTCTGGTGAGTGTTCGTCAGAGTGTGTTGAATTACCGCCTAGCCAAAAAAAAAGCCCTATGTGCGCTCCACAGGTACTCTGCTGCCTGAGTAGCTGCTTCCTTTACATAGGTCACGCCTGACTTGTCATGATGGATCCTACAATTCCCCAGCCGGTAATGCAGGTCCATAAATCTACAGCCAAGTCTGTCAAAGAGTCAATGGTGGAAACTTCGCTCGGATCGAAACCAAAGGACGCCAATCGGCTTCAAACCAAAGGACGCAAATCAGCTTTGGGAACAATGCTGCTAGTTTGCGAGCTCTGTGCATCCTGCGCGCGAGGCCAGGAGTCTTCACCACCTCCGCTAGCCTCCTGTATAAACTGAGGGTGACGCCAGAATCCATGGGACAGTCGTTGTTGGTGCCGATGTGAGCCAGAACTTGCAAACGACTGCATCCTGTTTGCAAAACAAACAAATGAGCAGCTGCTGCACTTCAGACTCCACGAATTTACACTTACAGTTATAAAATACAAGCTTAAGCGTCTTAAATAGAAAAACGCTGCTTAATGGTAATGTGGCCCATCTTTGGAACGCAATACTGCAGGGGTTTTGAGTAGGTTTCACAGATATGCAGCACCAGATCTCTGCATACAGGTCAAAGAAGACTCGTACGACACGGGCGTTTGTGGGCGCGGAGCCGGCGCACTATAGCGTCACAGATGTTTAGCATCGCGTGCAGGTGAGGCGAATCTGGTAGTCAAGGCATCAAAGTGAGTTCACTGTATTGTTCCTGAAAACGTTGTAGCATGAATCTCGCCTTGTCACATGGACATGGAATATGCCATCGCCGTCGACAGAGACGTTGAACATCAGTGGACGAAGATAGCCTGCAATAGCGTTAACGTAGTGCACAATTCTTATGGTATCTGCCAATACTGCTGCAGGTCCCATATGAGTGTAAATCTTCCCCAAAGCATAATACTGTCCCTACTGGCTTACGTACGTGGTACGATGTCGGTTTCGAGCAGCCATTCGCTAGGTTTATGTCGTATGCGTATACGACAATTTATTTGCTATGACCAAAAGTGTGATTCATCCGGGCAGGCTCCTCGATTTCATTAATGTATGAACCCGGGCTCACTGCAGTCGTAAATGACGATGTCTTTGGATCAACATGGAAGCACGGTCACAGAATGCGGAGCTCCACTTCAACAACGTGCGTTTAACAGTGTGCTTCGAAATACTTGTGTCTGCAGTAACATAATTGTACACTGTCGTTACATCTGTTACAGATCACCACCCACCCCGATTTACAGACCGAGCAAGCCTCTTACCCCCACGTTCTGTGATGAGGCATGGACATCTCATACATTATCGCCTACACTTGTTTTCACAATCCTACCACGACGTTCAAGACAGTACAAATCGAATAGTCAGTCGGTTTCACCGTTAGCATAAGGATCTACCTTTTGTCAAAGTCACTATGGCAGTGGATTTCCCCATTTGGCCTACGTATTGGACGCTTTAATCTGAAGAAGGAATAGCTGATAAAATGCGTTTGGAGCATACTATTAGTTGAAAGTGAATTACGGACTGAAGGAAAATCGTAGAAGAGAATCGAAGCGTTTGAGATGGGTATTGAAAATTTGGAAGACTAATAAGATAAGATATGAAGATGTTCTCTGCATACAGGCGACGAGAGGAACACGTGGAAAACGTTGACAAGAAGAAGGGACGGGATGACTGGACATGTGTTAATTCATCAAGGATTTTTTTCATGGCATTAAAGGGAACTCTAGAGAGGATAAGCTGTAGGGTGTATACGCTGCTCTGAAATGAGGAGATTTGCACAGGAACGAATTCGATGTGAGCTGAATCAAATCCGTCAGAAGACGGATGATGAAAAACATTGGAAATTCTTGGTTAGAATGATACCGTATTCGTCTCTGCTCCTACTACATACTTTCCTAGGTGCTTCATGTACTCGCAGAGCCAAGAGGCGGCAGCCAATGTGAGGTGAACAGTGAGCGTAATACACTTATTGGTAACGGCTACAATGTTTTACCTCATCGGTGTGTATGACACCATTTTCCATTATGTTCATTCTGAATAAACGTAAATTACTTCACTACGTGCACATCACAGAGCTTTATTGTTCACAGTAAAGATGCATGATTTTGTGAAGAGCGTCGTCCGCTCCGTGTGGGTTTTCGGCGATGCTTACCGAAATGTCGCAACGCAGGAAAATCGTCACGAAATTTAGGAGCACCTACATAAAGTTGATCGACGCTTACTGCTGGATCCTGCAGTTGAATTTCAACTCGATTACACAATTGGCAACCCATTACTGAAGACAGCAAGAACCGTTAAATATCTAGGAGCAAGCATTCCGAGTGATTTGTAGCAAGACTACCGCAAGAAACTAGAGATCCGTTAGAAACTGAGATTGGTTAGAAGAAGCCTGAGGGAACGTAATTCACTCACGAATCAGGTTCTTTAAAAAACCATTGTCCGATCAGTTCTTGAGTACTGTGCGTTGGTATGGGTTCCTAATCACATATTTTAATAAGGGAGGTACAGAAGATCCAAGGCACAGTAGCAAATTTTGCCTTGAGCTCATTTACTAAGTTCCAAAGTACAGTGGAGATAATCATTGAACTTCAGTAACGGACGTTGGAAAAGAACCATTCTGCATTTACCATAAATAATCCGAGAATGTACCTTTCGAAAAATGTCCAGAACATATCTAGTATCTCGCGAAATAACCGTGACGGTAAAATAGTTGGAGTTTCCTGAACGTACGACAGTTTGCTGACATTTGTGACACCCGTGCACCATTCCTGAATGGAAAAGGAGGGAAGAAGAATGGTAATGGTCCAAGAAATATCCCCATCCACACACCAAGGAGTAAACAGGTCAGCGTGAACGTAGATTAATGCAATAGGGAAACATGATGATAAGTTACTGCATAAAATTTCTGATCTAGGTGTGATAGTATGCAAATTAGTTGCTTGGTCCTTACAGAACTGTACAACGCTCTAAGAAGCACCAATGACTACTGTCACGACTGAGCAGTGACAACTAAAATGCTCATTCTTCATCTGTTTCCTCACGACACCCCATAAAAATATCGAAAGAAACAGAATATATCGGTCATTAAAATAATATCCCACTATCAAGTGCGGGGACGACTGCTCTTTAAGACAACTGTATCTGTCTCAAAAATGCCTGAATTAACTTCGCTGACGAAGATGGATCGGAAAAATATAAAGCATTACTGCTGCCGCCAGTTATTAATAAGTGTACTTTATCAGAGTTGTTTGTTTGCAACATGTGTTTGGAAAAGTTCTTCTTCCGAATGGCAATCAGGGAACGGACAAAAGGCAGTTCCACCGTGAAGTTTCACATTCCAATTATCGTAAGTAATTCTGATTATTACCGTTGGAGATGAGTATGCGAAGCGATTCCACACAGCACATTATTGTGATTACAGCTGTAATGCGGTTAGTAATAATGAAGCAAAGACCTCCGTGCCAAACGAAAAACTCTCTTGGTTACTTCTCACAGATACGTGAAAGACACCACTAACTTTTTATACGAAAATGCCACAGCAGGAAATCCTAATAATAGGGAGCGCAGAAGAATAAAATAATAAATACTGCATAAAATGTAAGGCCATAGAGATCACTTAATAAAACGAAACGAATGAGGAGAAAACCATTTAAAAGCAGTTATCAGTACATATTTTTGCATCATCATTCTTGTTACAAACACTAACAGTACTGCAAGTGAGAGCAGAAGGTAACCTGCAGACGAATTGCACAAAAGTATGAAAGCGTTTCTGGAACTGGCACTTTGGTTCATCATGAATGGAATGCGCATCGCTATTTTGTAAAACGCATGAAATATCTTTTACCATGTACGTATTAATCTTGCCCAGGGTGCCAGGGTGAATAAAAATGGGAGACTCGAAAAGTCCTCTATCAGTTACTAAATTGAATACTCTACAGCGTCTTCATTTATTATCTTGCTTAAACACGAATAATTTCTTTTAATTTCAATTGAAACAGAATCATGTGAATACATACTACATTAGAAATGGAATGACATGAAATGGGGTTAAAAATTCGTACTATTTGAGACACAGTTCGTTTCCCATGAGCTGCTTAGCGGATGGACGTTAAGTCGTGGAATCCTTCGCCAAGTCATGTGCGCTGTAGTTTTCGAAGTATCTCATATCGAGCAGCATTGTCGGTACTTCGGCCGCGACAAGAAATCCGACGGCATTGTTTAACACAAAGGATGGTCGCCGAGATATTTTCGAATTGATATGGAATTTTTGAGGATACTAGTTGACAGTAAGCGTAACTACCAGAACACAATTGTCTGAAAGCTGTTTACAGAAAAGTTTGATTTATTTTTAATCCTCGTTAACTGCACAGTGCTTCTATGAAATGCAGTTTTTACGTAAAATATACCTTCGGGGCAATAAACCAGGTTATTGCAGTCTTTTTGGCAATATGCAACAGTCCGTTCTTTCTGTAACATATTCCTAATAGTTGTACGTTGAAAGATTGTGCATGAAGTAGGGCGACGACTACAAATTCTCATCTCGATCACTTCCTTTTTTTGTATTTTCGTGAGCTATTTCTTAATGATCTCTTGCCTCACATCATTTTGTTACAGACATTTCTTTTGCGGAACTGAAAGAAGTGCCACGACTTTGTAGCATTTTGTTAGTTCATAACAGCCTATTTTCGGCTCATACAGAACATATTGTCACTTTTATCATCTGTTATATTCATATAATCAAACTGCGGAACTCGTAGCCTCAAAATATACAGAATCTTTTACGATAATGATTCATGTATTTGTATTTATGGTTTCGTCACATCCTGTGTTAACAGCCTTAGACGTGAGAGAAGTGATGCAAGAGCGGCGTGATAAAACACAAAAAATAAAATTAGGTGAAAAAATGAAGTAACTGATTGAGAAATGCAAAGATAGGTAAGCGCAACTGGGAGGAGGTGGTGGCATTTCCTTTACTGTTTGACATACAGGAACTGGATGTATACGTTAATTTTTGGGGAAGTATTGTGATGTTAACAGAGGGAAGTACCTCAACTTCTTCTTAAAAGCAACAGGTTATTGGATTTTGGCAGAGTGCAGGGTAGTTTCTTCCACAGCTGACTACACGAAAAGAGCAATTGGCAAATATTTTTGTGTTATAGATGGGCAAAGCTAGCATCGAGATACGCTTAATCTCTCGTGCGAAGTAATGAACTATTTGGGCATGAGGAGTCGAAGAAGCTCATTCGATGAGTCTCAGAAGGCACGAAGGAACGATCATTCGAGTGATAAAAAGGCTAGTAAACATGGCCTTTTAAATATATTCCTTAAGAGCAATGAACACTTCATCTTCTTAGATATCGTGAAACAAATTTCTTCTACTAATAGTTCTTTGCTTCCCATATTTTGCGGGGTATAGGATGCACCAAAACAAAAAAAAAGACTAGTAAACATGGGCTCTAAGCTGCATATCTCATGATCTGTGGGCACTTCGTTAGTAGAAGAGATATGTTTCACAGTATCGCTGATGAACAAGTGTCTCTGAACGATTCGAATCTCTCAGGGACCTCAGCTGGCAAATATCAGCCGGCTATTGTAAACAAAATTTTGTGTCACATAATAAATAAAAAAACATTACCCCTTTCCACTGAGAGTTGCATTTGAAGACAGGGAGGAGGGAGTGTATTTACACAGGCCTACTAGGTCTGATGGAAATATTTTTGACATTGGTCGCCTTAAGGCCAAGACCAAAGAAAAAACAGTTGCTATCCATGAGTTGTTATATGCGGGCGTTGCAGCACTGGTAGCAAAAACAGAAGAGAAGCTGCAGCACCTAATCAACAAATTATCACACGCATGTGGAAAATTTGGTCTTACCCTAAGCGTCCAAAAGACTAAGATCATGGCACAGGGCACCACGGACCTTCAATCCATCAGCATTGACGGCGATTCTCTCCAGGTAACTAATGACTTTACCTACGTGGGATCTCCAATATGAAGCAGCTTGTCTGAGGATACTGTGATTACTAACATAGTCTCAATAGCATCATTTGACGTGGCTAGCCGGAAAAATAGAGTGTGGAACTGCGTAGAATGAAAACTAAATTAAAACTGCACAACCCTTGTGTTATCTATAGCCTTCTCTGTAGCTGTGAGACATGGACAACTCTTGCTAAGCGCTAATATCGACTTATCATCTTACTTCTCCGCTGTCTCTGGAAGATCCTTCAGGTCTCTTGGCGAGATAGATTACCCAACATCGGAGTCTTACAGCTCGCAAGCACAGCCAGCATTCTTGCACAGCCAGCATTCTTGCACTGAGGTGGCTGGGACATGCCAGTTGCATGGATCCTGAGCGATTACTGAAAAAAAATCTGCTGTACGGGGAACTTCAGGAGGGTGTGAAGCCAATGGGAGGACCACATCCTCTCTTCAAGGATGTCTGCAAGAGAAACATGACCAAGGAGTGTATTGATCGAAGTCGCTGGAGAAGTAATGCTGATGACCGTGTCAAGTGGCGACGATCTGTGCTAAATGGGGTCAAGCTGGCAGAGGACGAACACAAGCGATACAAGACGGAACGGGAGGGCGGCTTGTGTTCGAAGTTCCTCACTTCTCACGCGCCCAAACTGCAGTACTGACTGCCACTCTCGAGTGGGATTTTTCGGCCACTGCAGACGTTGCAGACTCTTAACAAAGTAGGCTACACCATTATCCTTCGAGGATTGACGTATGTCACCACTATACATGACGTACTTTATAATCGTCTAGTACTAGTTTTAGCATCGGCAATGTCATTCACCTACCAGGTTGTTAGTGGGATGAACTGAGTTACAACCTCGAGCTTCTCACAATCTCAATGTTCTAAATACGCTGCCGCACGTACACTTAGTGATAAATCCTTGAGCGGTGTATTACTAAGTGTGCGTTGTTGCAAATGGTCTTAAGAGTAAATGCACAAGCTGAAACATGCTACCGATAGATTGATATTCCTTTCGAAACATGCTCTGGACGCCGACGATCTTAACATCTTGGACGACGGACCACGTACCATGAGTCCGTCTAACACTCTGGATACTATGTCAAGCCGGCCGGAGTGGCCGAGCGGTTCTAGGCGCTGCAGCCTGGAGCCGAGCGACCGCTCCGGTCGCAGGTTCGAATCCTGCCTCGGGCATGGATATGTGTAATGTCCTTAGGTTAGTTAGGTTTAATTAGTTCTAAGTGCTAGGCGACTGATGACCTCAGAAAGTTAAATTGCATAGTGCTCAGAGCCATTTGAACCAAGACTATGTCATTCGATTTCGGACATTACGACCAACGGGATTTTAATAGGCTACCACTGGGTAGAGAGCATCACCACACGATCACCAATTAACGATATCGAAGGCCGGAAAGTCAGCGACATCAAATAAAAGGAGGAACTGAATACGTTTGTAGACGTTTAAACAAATCCAATGTGCGTGTAAAAAACATTAGGGGAGGAAAAGGAAATATTCTTTGCTCGTGGGAAGCTGTAGGACCTTGCGTGATCGTGGTTTAACTGGAAACAAAAAGCTGTAATGGCTGTTCTCACAACATTCAATAAAAAGATTTTCTGTACCTTTAACTGACTTCTGTATTTATTCATTATTCCACAACCAGTTTCGGTTTCGGGGCTATAGATCCATAATCAAATGCTTATCGCTATAAAACAGCCTTAATGATTACAAACGGGCCACAAAATATTGAACACCAAAGACGCATATCCTAGTCGAAATGAATGCATAAAGTGCGTTAGTATTAGCCGTCGTATTGTGGTTTTACAAGTTTTCTCTGCAGTTTTTTTATGCCGTCATAGAGAAATCCTCAAAGCAGTTTAAGCGTGAGCTTGGTGCGTGCATCTCTCTCTCTCTCTCTCTCTCTCTCTCTCTCTCTCTTTCTCGTTTTTTTTTCCTTTTTCGCAGAAGTATGTTGAAAATCATTTCCAGTCGTTACACATAGTTTGTGACGTCATCAGCTTATTGTTAGAGTTGTCGAGCCTTTTTTTTTATTCGACAACCTTATAAGCATCCCTACGAAACGCTACAAATGTGCTTCCTTTTACTACAAAAGGGCAGTTACGGTTAACATCACCAAGGCTTTTTATGTGAATACAGTTGTCAGCGACACTAGCATTATATTTTAAATCTTGCTGCACCAAATCCTACATTCCTCGAGTGTGAACTAGTAAACTTCTTCCATGCCTGACACGTATGCTGGTGGGAAACTAGTGTATTTCGGCTGCCCGAACACGTGGGCGCGGAGCCGGCCACCAGGCCGTGTTCCGGCGGTGCATCGCCACGCGGTGTAGCGTTCGCAGCATAACGTGCCTGGCCGTCATTACGGGGAATTTATTCAGCCGTGGCCCCTTAATTGGGGCCGCGAAGGCGGGGGACGCCACCGTGAATTATGCATGGCTGCTATCTGATACGAAAAGATTGCAGTTTAATGATGCATTAGGAGGAAGAGTCGGGGGCACAGCTCGCAAACGAGCTTTTTGTCAATCACCGCGTCGAACGGTCAACGTCTTCAAGGGTGGATGTTCCTACCAGAAAGCAAAGCGACATCTTCCGAATCGGTTAGTATGAATTGTTGAGAAGTCATACGGTCGATGCTGGGCTATGGAGTTGCCGGATCTTGCGGTGCAAAGCAACTTGCTAAATTGTAGGATATGTTGTTATTTATGTGAATGTCTTTATTGTACGCACTTGTGTGTTTGAAACGAATCAAGGAGCTAGCCCAGTGCTTTGAACAAGGAATTCGTATTCGACGTCACGTAAGTACGAAATATAGTATCGTTTGGGTTAGAGTTCGTGCTACCGGGAAAGCCGTAGCTATTCTTCAGGTACGGTTAACAACAGTTTTCTTACCAACTACTTCCTTTCCGGCCTTGTGCCAGCCATTTAGTGTACTTGATCTCGACGGAACGTTAACTGTAACCTTGTTTGCTTAGTTATTGTGGGAAGTGAGCAGAGGGAACTAATTTGAAACTTAAGCCATTTTGAAGTAACGTATATACTTGTTTTATAACATTTATGGGCGCTTTGCTCCACCTGGGCCGTAACTTTTGAGTATAATTTAACTAGCATGCCGTTTCACACGTCGCCTGCGCATCACTTCTGCTAACAAATAGCATGCAATGAAGGTGATGCCATACTGTGTGCACTTGGCAACCTGCAGCTATATCCTACTTGCTTTTTTTATCTTTATTGGATTTCGATCCCCCCACCCCCCCCCCCCCCCCCCCCTTCAGAGGGGGGCGGGCAGGCAGCAGCGCAATACGTCGGTCTGCAGCCTACAGAAAAGTTAAAAAACAGAATAAGGAGATATGAAAAACAAACAAAAGCTGGCGATAAAATGATGACTGTTAAAAACTGAAACATGGAGAAAAAGAGACGAAGAAAATATAAAAACAAAACGGTCGGCATAAATAGACAGGCACAATTTAATAAAAATGGCGACAGTCTGGTTCCTGTTCGCACGAGATAAAAAACACCACTAGCGACAGTATGGTGGCTGTTCACAACACTGATAGGGGATGTCCAACACTGAACACTCACTTAAAACAGCAATATACAGGCGACACGGCGGCAGATTGGGGTGGGGAGGGGAGGAGGACCCGGACTGATGAGAGAGGAAAAGGGGTAGGAGAGAAACGAAAAAGAGGGGATCCAACAGAGGGAGGGGACGTAGAACAAAGGGGAGGCTGGGCGGACGTGAGAAGGAGTGGGGAAGGCAAGTGGAGGGGTGAGCAAAAAGTACTCACGGGGAGAGAAGGGAGGCAGAGAGAGGGTATGTGGTGAAAAAACAGGATGGAAGGGGGAGGAGAGGTAGCCTGGGAAAAGGACAGAGGAAGGGAGGGGGAGATGAGGATCAGAATTGATAGGAGCGATAAATGGACGGAGAAAGGGCATCATCCTGGAGGGGGAGTTGACGGAAGCCACCTTGGGAAAGAAGATGAAGGGTGTAGAGGATGAGGGTAGAGGGGACACATCGGTGAAGGCGTGGCAGAGAGCGGGGGTTGGAGAGGAGAGGAGGAACCAGAGGACGAGGGGGATCAAGGCGGCGGGAGGTGTCGACGACGCGAATATGTTCGAGGAAAAGGAGCAGATGGGGGAAAAGGAATCAGGTCGTATCCTACTTGCATGTGTGAATCAGTGTGTAGACTGATGAATCGAAATTAATCATGAGGATGTATGCAGGCCAAGGCCCACCAAGAGCTGTAGAGCCGAGGAGTAAGTAAGTAAGTAATCATGGTGATGTACGACGGGCTTTCTAAAATTAATGCAACACTTTTTTTCCTCGGCCAGTTTCGGTTGCACAGATGAGGACTTTGTTGTGGGACATCGTGGAGTATTCCCTCTTCAACCCAATAGTTTCATGAAGCTCCGACAGGTGGCGGCGCTATACAAAGCCTTCCAAATGGCGTCCATAACGAAGATAAGTTCCCAGCAGAAAGTTGTCATTGAATTGCCTTTTTCGGAAAACCAGAACAGCGCAGGTATTCATAGGCACTTGCAGAATGTCTACGGAGATCTGGTAGTGAGCAAAAGCACGGTGAGGCGTTGGGCGAAACGTCTGTCATCATCGCAGCAACGTCGCGCACCACTATCCTACCTTCCGCGTAACAGCAGACCGTACACAGCTGTGACCCCGTCACTGTTTCAAAGTGCGGACACTTCCATGCGATGTGAACCACAGATCACAATCAAACGACCTCGTTGCTCAAATGGACATCTCTTTTGGTAGCGCTGACGCACTCGCCCAACAGTTGGGGTACTCAAAGATGTGTGCCCGCTGGGTTCTCGTCACCTAACGGAAGACGATAAAGAGTAACGAAGGACCATCTGTGTGGAACGAACTGCGCGTTACGAGGCTGATCGTGACTGTTTTTTGTTGCACATCGTCAAAGGGGATAAAAATGACTTCATTACTTCAAACCGGAAGCAAAACGGTTTTCCAAGGGGTGGCACCACACCACTTCTCTTCTGAAGCAAAAGTTCAAAGCCGCACCCACAGCCGGTAAACGTTTGGCGACGGTCTTCTGGCACTTTGAACATGTTAGTCTGTGTGATGTCCTCTCTCTTGGTGCAATGATAAACTCTGAAGTGTACAGTGCTACCCTCAGGAAACGGAAGAAAGGACTTCAGGGTGTTCATTGCCACAAAAATGGAAACGATCTTCTCCTTCTCCATCACAACGCAAGGCTTCACACAATCTGTGCTCCCCAAGGAAGGTCACAAAACATCATGGGACAGTTCTTCCTCATCCACCCTACAGCCTGCCATCTCGCACTTTTCGACTTCCATTTGTTTGGCCCAATAGAGGACACACTCCGCGGAAAACAGCACCTGAATGATGGGGACGTTATTGATGTAGCAAGACGTTGGCTCCGACGTCGACAAGTAGAGTGATACCATGCGGTAGTAAAGGCACTCCCAGTAAGATGGCATAAAGGTGTCTCATTGATCAAAGTTACATTGAAAAAGAATGTTTTGTGGCAAAAAAAAAAAAAAAAAAAACTGGGGAATAATATGTTGTAGTGTAATCCCGAATAAAACCAAGCTGCTTCAGAAAAAAATTCTTGAATTACTTATTGAAAGCTCCTCTTAGGTGAATAGGATGGACAGAAGTACTTTTGCAACAAGGGGGAAACATAATTCGTCTATCTAATTGCGATATATTCTGCATTCGAGACTTGCATAGGAACATAAAACGAACATTAAGCACTGAACTTCGAGCAAATGGGTCGAATAGTGTTCAGTATCAAGATCACATGTTATAAAGCATCAGATAAATAAAAGTTACGAAACTGTATTCAAAGAAACCGATATGAAATTGAAACGTGCGAGAGAGTTAAGTGCTAGCAATGAGGAGCAACAGCGGAGCACGATGGCGCGTTTTCTGGCCTGTGGGCCGTTACATCTCGCCTTGTTGTCCCGCCGGTTCAAATGGTTCAAATGGCTCTGAGCACTAAGGGACTCAACATCTGAGGTCATCAGTCCCCTAGACCTAGAACTACTTAAACCTAAATAACCTAAGGACAGCACACACATCCATGCCCGAGGGAGGATTCGAATCTGCGACCGTAGCAGCAGCGCGGTTTCGGACTGAAGCGCGTAGAGCCGCTCGGCCACAACGGCCGGCTGTCCCGACGGCAGCTGGTGGTTGTCCACAACGTGCTCCGTCATGGACACGGTCTTTACCTGTGGACTGTCCCTTGGACAACAACAAAAGTGAGGCTAGCTTCGTCTGCTGGGTCCTGTCAACGCAAAAACTATTTTCTGTTGCCATCCTAATCAGCCGTTCCTAACGCGCTCTTCAGATCTGTTGAGTTGCCATTACCTGGACAGTCTTGAAACCCCTTCACAAGAATGTACCCCTGCGCTTCTGGGGTTCTTCAAAACACTGAGCTTCTCTAACGGTTACCACCATTACAGCTGAAGGCGTTGCCTTAAAATTAACTTGGCCTAAAATTACGTCAGCGGAGAGGGAATAATGTTAACTAATTTCCGTCTCACTGTCGTCTTGTGGTCGCACAGAAAATTGGGAGCCATGTTTTTGTATTTTAATTTACCGCTTAATTCCGTAATAAAATAAATGTGATTTCAAAAGCTGATTGTCTCATTTTGCCCTAATCATTATTTATGCACTCTTCTCTGTAGATACGTTGTACATTCTTGTAAAAAGTGGACTGGAACTCCACCTGCAAAATTATGGAGTACTTCAGGGATACTTACGGGGTAGTCTCTAGTAGCGGATAGGAGAAACAAGTACACTGAAGGCCTCTACGGTGGTGGGTGTGGGCGGACTTCACTGACGAAGTCACAGAAAAAGAAACAGGAGTCGGTATAGAAGAAATAGGGAATCCAGTAATAGCAAGACTTAAGATTAAACAAGGCACAAGGGATCGACAACACTCAATCAGAATTTTTAAAGTCATTGGGGAGAGTGGCTACACAATGAATATTCACGTTGGTGTAGAAAGTACGAGAATGTGCAATCATTATTTCGGAAAAACTCACTCAGTTCCAAAGACAGCAAAAGCGGAAAAATGGGAGAAATATCACATGATCAACTTAACACCTCATGCAACCAAGTTGTTGACAATAACAATATACAGAAGAATGGAGAAAGAAATTGAGAATGTGTTAGACGGCGAACAGTTTGTAGTTAGGAAAGGTATAAGCAACAGGGGTACAGTTCTGACGTTGTGTTGATAATGAAAGCAAGACTGAAGAAAAAAGAAGACACGGTCATTGGATTTGTCGACCTGGAAAATATGTTCGGAATTCTAAAAAAAATTATGGGTAAGCTAAAGGACTGACTGGTAATAATAAAATATCTACAAGAAACAAGTCTGTACATCGAGGAACCAATGATAGATTCAAGAGAGGGATTAAAATTCAGAACCAATGGATGATTCAAGAATGGGATTAAAATCCAGGGTGGGAGGATAACAGTAATAAAATCGGCCAATGGCATTGCTATCTTCAGTGAAAGTGAAGAATACAGAATCTGCTGAATGAAATGAACAATGTAATGAGTACTGAAACTGGATTGAGAGTAAATCAAAGGAAGACTAAGTTATGAGAAGTACAAAAATGAAAACAGCGAGAAACCTAACATCAGGATTTATGGTCACGAAGTAGATGAAGTTAAGGAATTTTGCTGTTGCAAAATAACCGATGACAGACGGAGCAAGGAGGACTTCAAAAGCAGACTAGCACTGTCAAAAAGGACACTCCTGGTAAAGAGAAGTCTACTAGTATCAAACATAGGTCTTAATTTGAGGAAGAAATTTCTGAGAGTGTATGGCATAGGGACGAATCGGGAAGTAAACGCTCTTAGGAAGCCGACGATCATATGCAGCTACATCGAACCACAGACATCAAACTCATGTTCAACGAAATCCTAAGTTCAACGTATTATGTAGTTCTTCCGAGGGGCTATCCAATTTTCCACAGGGCCACATTACGATCTCACTGATTTTCCACTACTTTCACATATCGCATTTGCCGATGCCTTCTTGGTATAATTATCGACTAATCCAAAAGCTACTACAAGTCAAGGGTCAATTTTTGAACAAGTCAGCTACATTTATTATAGACTACCGCTTCCTTGTCTGTTCGTTATTCCTACACAAAACACAGCACAATTCTTTCAATCACAATTTTTAGGTCCAATATCTCCCTTGTGAATATACTGTCTCTCCGTCACGTCTTTACTTATCGTTCTACGTTTTACATTACTGTACTTGCTTCCAAACACGACGATTGATTACCAGAACTCTATGTGTGGTTCTCTGTTAGAATGACTATTTGAAAAGAAAAAATTAAGCTGATCTCCAACCGAAGGTAGGTTTGAACACCTCACGGCTGTACTTCATTGGTACTGTTGGTGATTGTAAGTCCTTCCGTTTCTACCACATTTTAACAGACCCAGCTTGTTACAGGAGACGTATATGTTAACGCAGAGTCAGAAATAGTACGGAATTCGGCCTTTTGCACATTAAAGATTCATTGACACAGATGAAAAAAGTAATAATTGATAGAAAAATCGCAGAATTAATTTATGGTCGATGCCCTCATCTTTGGATTCGAAGACTGGCACTTACAGTGTCATCGAGTCGTATCTTTTTTACTGAAATGTGTGAACAGATACGCCACACAGTTCGTACAAGTAGTTAAGTAAGTTTCGTTGGGTGAATACTCATGTTTGATCATCTTAGTGGCTATCTTTGCTGTCTTTTATAATATGTTTAACTTATGATAGTTCGAATAGTTTGGCTAGCGACATCTGCTACTTACAGCAGTCACTAGCGGCAGTGTCTATAGTGATGTTTCTGTCTGAAGCCACTAAAATAGGTTTTGCACTACGATTCGCTGCGTCCGGGTCGTGTGATGTCATGACCTCCGGTGAACTCAGTTGCACACGTTTCACATGAATGTGGTCGACCATTTTTAAACAGTTACTGTTATAACTTAGTCTGTGCAACGGAAAGGAAGAGCACTTATTTGAGATATGATCTTGCTCATCTTTACAGATGATATGTCCACTGCGACACTGTAACGCTCTGAAATAAATTACGTGGTGCTACGTGCACTGTGCGCAACATGAGGGAAATAGCTCAGAAAGCTAGAGGATGTTTTGGGGCGACGAAAATGGAGGTCATAGTCGTCCTTCTGAATCAGGAACTGCGGCTCTCCAAAATATGGAATTCATTTTACTGTCACTTCACAGGAACATTAAACGTTACTAGCCGCTCATTGATTCACAATCTATGACTGCCTTCAAAATGCTTGTTAGTCACAACATGGAGCAGAAGGTTCACGAAAATAACGTAGGGAACAGCCTATTGAGAAAGACGTATAAATGTACTGCAGCGTGGAGAAAAGGACTTCTCATCCTATATAGTGCAGTGGAATATCTTTCGCAACAAGGAGCGGAAAGTTCTCGCAAATAACTTACGGAACAATCTGTTGAGAAACCAATATAGATACACTCTCGAATGGAGACAGGATATTTTAACTCTGCATAGTATAGTGGGAATGTGTGTTACACGACCAAACCTAATCCACGCCAGAATGCAAATATGAGACACGAAAGAATAAAAGCGAGAGAAATATCCCGACATCTCTATGTAATGCGGAAGTGACAACTAGTTGTCACGAAAGGCGAACCCTTAAGCATAAAACTAAGCGGGGAGTATTGTGGTGTCAGTAAAGAAGTAGTAACGGCTAAACGGATCGGGTATGAGTAGTTAGTGACTTCGAATAAGGCTAATCAATGGATGCCATCTGTGTAACAAATCCGTCAGAGATCTTTCAACCTTTCTAAAGCTGCTCACGTCGAGTGTTGATGATGTAATTGTGGAGTGCAAATGCAGATGATCAACCACAGGCAAACCAAGACCACGCAGACCTCATGAACTGACGGACAGGAACCGGGAAGCTTTGCACGAGGTGGTTGAAAGAAATCGCATGAAATCATCAGAAGAAATCACTCGTGAGTTTCACAGTGATAAAAAGAGTCCAGATGGTACAATGCCAGTGCGTAGGGAGCTACACACAATGGCATACAACTGTCGAGTTGAAGAGCATTACACTCTCATTTAAATGTATGGCAGAAAGAGTCAGCATACAGGAATTGTGAAACGAACCCTGTCGTCCAGTACCACGTGCCACAAAGGGCGCAGTTTCACCACAAGATGGGGAAACTCACAGGCATCTACTGTCTACTGAGGCCCAAGCGCTGTAGTGTGCGATTGAGACAGACGAGGAACTACGTTGTAGGGAAACCCAGGGAGCATAGCAGTGTTAAATATGGCGGATCTAAGTTCGGTCATAAGGGGAAACATTTATGAAAATTATTTAATTCTGTAGTGATTCAGGGAATTAAGGCAGAGTTATTGCAATCTGCCATCCTCCATAAATTTTCATGGTGGTTCCAATAAAACTTTCATGTTGATCATACCTCTAATAGTTTAGGATTTTACTGTTAAAGTGAAATTAACAAGTTTTTTTGCCAAGACCTGAATGCTAAAATCTGAACGCTTTGGTCGATATTAACGATCGACATTTCGTATAGAAGCGCATCATTAAAATGACAACCGGTGCCAATATCAACTCTGTAACTTTATTTGTTTAAAAGATATAGTAAATTTAAATTATCACTATTTACAGTTAAGCATCAGATCATCATTTCCTCCACATAAAACACATTGAACGATGACAGCATGACACCTTATTGAATCATTAGGTAACAGAACATTTGTTGCAGAGTTCAGTGCATAATAAATACTTTTGTTCTTTATTTATCAGAAAGCACATTGGTGCAAGGCTGCTGGTCGTGGCATTCAAAGCTAAGTGTTGTTGTTGTTGTTGTGGTCTTCAGTCAAGAGACTGGTTTAATGCAGCTCTCCATGCTACTCTATCCTGTGCAAGCTTCTTCCTCTCCCAGTACTTACTGCAACCTACATCCTTCTGAATCTGCTTAGTGTATTCATCTCTTGGTCTCCCTCTACGATTTTTACCCTCCACGCTGCCCTCCAATGCTAAATCGGTGATCCCTTGATGCCTCAGAACATGTCCTACCAACCGATCCCTTCTTCTGGTCAAGTTGTGCCACAAGCTCCTCCCCAATTCTATTCAATACCTCCTCATTAGTTACGTGATCTACCCATCTAATCTTCCGCATTCTTCTGAAGCACCACATTTCGAAAGCTTCTATTCTGTTCTTGTCGAAACTATTTATCGTCCATGTTTCACTTCCATACATGGCTACACTCCATACAAATACTTTCAGAAACGACTTCCTGACGCTTAAATCCATACTCGATGTTAACAAATTTCTCTTCTTCACAAATGTTTTCCTTGCCATTGGCAGTCTACATTTTATATCCTCTCTACTTCGACCATCATAAGTTTTTTGCTCCCCAAATAGCAAAACTCTTTTACTACTTTAAGTGTCTCATTTCCTAATGTAGTTCCCTCAGCAACACCCGAGTTAACTCGACTACATTCCATTATCCTCGTTTTGCTTTCCTTTCAAGACACTGTCCATTGCGTTCAACTGCTCTTCCAAGTCCTTTGCTGTCTCTGACAGCTAAGTAGGAAACTGTAGTGGTTTTATGTAAAGGAATTTAACGTTTCTTATGCAATGGATATTATTTTTTATTTTATTTAGTACTGGAAAGTGGTCAAGCTTTGGTCATTTGAGTATGCTAAAATGTAAAATAATGTAGAATAAGCTGTAGCCAATCAGATGGACGGCTTCAGGAAAGGGAACAGCCCTAGTCATTTGAGCGATGATGGTCTTCACGCCGGAAACGCGGCCGGGAACGTGCAGAGGCAGTGCACGTGCAGAGGCGAAAGCGGACAGTGCTACACCAAAGGGAACAGTTCGGACCGAGACATGAAAGCGGACAGTCGGTCATTAGGCAGCCAGGAAGTGAAAGAGAAAATTTCGCGTTGTGTGGTATCGCAGGATTTAGTCTCTGAGCGGTGAGCAGCCGCGCGCTTGATGTGAACTCTAACTTTTCGTGTAGTTAAGGAGGCGAAGTGTAGGACTTGTGTTTCGCGATAAGATTGTGAATAATCTAACTGTATCAAATGGATATGTGCTCGAGTGTAATAGTAAATCTAAATACGACCACTTTCGCTACTGCTTGCTTTCTGAATTAACATTATTCTAACCAAATCGCAACTGTGTGGACTACATAAGTTATGGGTCGTTAATTTTGTTCCCGATATTATTATTACTGTTATTATATGCTGTGTTAACTTTGTACTTCGCAAACTTGTCACAGCCAGACATCTTAACCAAAGGGTCACAAGTGTCTAATATAGGGCGTTTAATGCGACACGCGCGGTTCAATTCCTAGACAAGTTTGCGCCATGATATTTGGACGAAGAGGAACCGCCTGTGAGCCCGAACATCTTTGGGATGTTAGCTCACAACACATTTCCGTAGTCAGTGATAAGCGATGTTTGAGGTGGTGTAAAGAGCGAGGTCACTCAACAATCGACGCCTGGAAACGAGAGATTCGGAGGAATGAACCGCGCTGTTTCCTGCAGCACTCCTATGGAAGGGTTTGGCTCTGGCGAATGCCTGGAAAACATTGTCTGGCCTTATTTGCAGTGTCCACTGTGAAGTGCGGAGGTGGTGGCGTTATGGTATGGTAATGTTCTTCGTAGTTAGGGTGTGGTCCCTCTGTTACCCTTAAGAAAACGACAAATGCGAAAGGATATGAGCAGACTTGTGTTGTGTACTGCGTGCAGGGAACATTTCGAACACCATGGGTACTTATAACAGCATGAGAGTGTACACATCCATAAAGCAGCATCTGTGAGGCAGGCGTTTGCGGACAGTCATGTTCTTGAAATGGATTGGCGTGTCCGGCATCCGGACCTGAAGAAACTGCAACATCTTTGGAATGAGCTAGAGCGTCGATTTGCTCCAGATCCTAGCATCCAACATCACTACCTTCTCCGGTTTCGGGTGTTGAGGAAGAATGGGCAATCACTCCTCCAGAGACTCTCAGAAACATCTTTCAATGTGTCCTCAGAAGAGTGGATGTTGCCTTCAAGGCGAAGGGTGTACACACCCCAAATAATATCCATTAATAGGAGTCCGTATACTTTTGATCAGAGATAAAAGATAAACTCGTCCCATGCGCAGATCCCAATAAACCAAGAAAAAAAGAAATAACTAAAGCATTAAAAAATATGAATTAGTACTAAAGCAATCGAAGAAAATCTGCATTAATTTGTACGTTGAAAAGCGAAAGGAAATTAGGAATGTCCTTCTTACGCAAGGACGGAGGGCCCAACAGCTATTACTACCAGTATTTATTCTGTTGCTGGGTAACAGTGCTCACTGTTGGCACACGTGAACTCTTCACATCACGTATATGTCTCCTCTCTGCATTGTTGCGAAACATCGCTTGCTTGCGAGAATTTGAGCACACTGAGTGCACTGGAAGTCGTGACATCGCGTAAGGATCCGGACAAAGGGAACCGTTCAAATTATTTGGCAAAGGCGTCATTGTCGCTACTGCCTCTGGCGAATGTTCCAAGCAAAAAAGAGTCGCTAGTCAAACTGAGAGAATTGTCGTTAAGTGAAAGATGTTATTAGAGATATCATCTAGGAAACAACAAAACAATATTAATCATGTACAGAATAGCCCAAAATTCGTATTTTTTTTGATGCCGCAATCTATACTTACCTATTTACATATCTCGATTTGTACAATACTAACAATGAAAGATCGTATCTTTCCACTGAAATCGTTAAGCGGCTATGGTGGAATGACTGTAGCCCAGTAGCAGAATCTTGAATACATACAAAAGCCAGTAGTTTTGTCAATGTCTAAAAACAAGTACTCTTAAAGTCACTGGAAGCTGTGGAGCACAGAAGGCACTCGACAGTTTTCCGGCGCTTGCCCTCCCACTCCCCTTGCTGGCTGCTGGCTTCGCTTGACAAATGAGTGGTGCGTGGGCGGCGACAGTGCAGGTGTTTTCCCGAATCGCGACACCGCAGAAGCTTTGCCGTGCTTCCGACCGGTAACACCGGGAGGGTCAGACGGTCGGCCACTGCGGATAGCAATCGCCAAGTAAACCAGCTTCCTGTGAGAGCATTCCACTCGTGGAGGCGAGGCCTGTGGCGTGCTCCAACACCGTATTCCAGTTGGCCGGCCGGCGCTTCCGGAAGAGGTGGCAATCAGCTGGAGTGGCCCCAGTCGTGTGGGCGCCCGGAAGATCCTGCCGCTATTGTAATACCGCCGGCAGAAATTTCTCTGTTCCAAGCGCCGAGAGAGCGACGAAGCCAAACACGCCCACGTCTGCAGCGAACGCTACCTGTAATGAAAAGTTCTTCACTTGGACTGATGACGGCAACGGCAGCAGGAAAGTTGGAGGATGAGATATCGGCACTTAAAACACCAGCTGTTACATCAATATTCATTTTGTAAACGTACGTACAAAAACATACATTTCATGAAAGCCACTTGAGATGTAACGAGGTAGAACAATTCCACTTGCTACTGTTCTACACCTCAAATAAATATTTTTTATCTTCTCTACTATATACCGAATGCGTATACCATAGTTACATAAAAATACTACATTATTGTCCATGCGACATTTCATTAAACTCCATTATTCACTGTACAGTTTCCAGTACACTCATGACAACAGTATATATATATATATATATATATATATATATATATATATATATATATATATCATTAAACTCCATTATTCACTGTACAGTTTACAATGCACTCATGACAACAGTATATGTATATGTATATATATATCATTAAACTCCATTATTCACTGTACAGTTTACAATGCACTCATGGCAACAGTATATATATATATATATATATATATATATATATATATATACATGGAAACATATTATTTAATGAGATATCCATAATACAAGATATCTGCAAACGCTAAACGTTGTGCACGTACAGCTACAATATAGCTGAAAACTTGGTTTTGAGATTGACGTAGCTTATATAAGAGAACTTATCCTTCACTTTCCAACAAATGGTATACTCTTTCCAAAAACATTATATTTCGAAAGTTATTTGTATTCAAAATTTTCGTGTTCAAGAATATTACAGTTTTAAAGCACATTTTTTTCCAAAATCCTTCGTTACAGTTTAGTAACACTGATTTCTGTTTCCGTAAAAGTATACTTTTACTAAAGTAAGATGTCCGATTGTTACTTATTCAGTGTAGAAGACTTCAATTTCTCGATAAATGTTGCCGAACTTTAGGAATCGCTGTGCAAATTAAATCTTCAGTCTCAGGAGTTAGTATCTCATATTTTGTCGTTTTCTAGTTATGGAGCTTTAACTAAGGAAATTTACGTCAGTAGTTGCCATTGTGGTGCTTAATGCCTGAAGATGGACTAAATTAAAGACTGAAACCTGCTGCCAACCAAAATAAACATCTGCTGCTATCGATACTGTTTTACTGAATTTGCTTTTTACTTTCCATTGACAGAGTACTTTCAAAAATTAAAAAAACACTATACTTTCTGATAAATTCACATTTATAGACACCAAGTTTCATTTCAATGATCAGCTTTGTAAAATATTTTAACAGTGATAAGTAAGCTACATAAATTAGCAGAAGCTGCACAAAGCTCGCTAATGGCTAAGACTAAAACGTTACCTCAAACGACGCTAAGTAATTGACACAGTAACTGTACTCATTGAGAACTCGCCCACTACTGACATAGTAGCTCTACATTGAGAATACCCATTACATACTGAGTAAAACAAATAACACACTGACTGATCTGTCAGAACGCAGGCCCACCACCAAGGAGATCACTCTTTGTGCCTCTTAAACGGTCTACTCACTGAGATACAAAAGTTCGCACAAGCTTCGCATTGGTTAATCCTGCAGCTCGCTGAACTGTTTCTGTTGAGGTAGTCCTTCTAAATTCGTCAAACACTGAGACTTTCAGTGATCGATGGCTTGTTAGGAATACATTTTTTCACTATCTGCAGCTCGAGGTCTTACAAAGGGAGGGGGGGGGGGGGGACGGATCTCACCGATTTGGCTCAAACCGTGTAGAAGCAAGTATGCGACCCTTTGAAGTTCCTAAAATATTTTGTCTGAGTCTGTTGTAGGAAAAGAACCTAATAAACAAAATCATCACGAAGAGGTCTTAGGATTTTCTCATTCTCTCTGTGCCCTCATACATTTTTGCATTATGCATCCCTATTTTATTTGTAACAGGTTCATTCTTTAACTACAGAAGCGAACGATGATGCTTACGGTACAATCGAATATTCTCCTCCTACTTTGATGCCCTGGCTGATAAGAAGAATGTGATCGTTTTTACTGATGCTGATCCAAGATGGAAGTTCCTCTCGCTGAAATCACTATTCACAATACTGAAAAAAATCCTCTGATTTGGAGGGAAGAAATAGAACAAGGTGGCACTAGAAACGACAAAATACATTAGCAACTCCGAAACAAGGGAAAGATTTCAGGATGCACGAGGCTGTATTGAACAAGTGGTGATAAGAACATTACAACATGCAACGGCAGTCACATTCACATACTTATCGATAAATTTCGGTTTATTGCTAGTGATATCTGGATAAATGCCCTAAAACGTAAACATTCAATAAGACAGAGAAATCGCTAATTGCCGGCCGCGGTGGCCGTGCGGTTCTGGCGCTGCAGTCCGGAACCGCGGGGCTGCTGCGGTCGCAGGTTCGAGTCCTGCCTCGGGCATGGGTGTGAGAGATGTCCTTGGGTTGGTTGGGTTTGGGTGGTTCTAGGTTCTAGGGGACTTATGACCTAAGATGATGTGTCCCATAGTGCTCAGAGCCATTTGAACCATTTGAAATCGCTATTTTCGATAACAAAGATGGCATTGGAAATTTGGCAGAACGGTGGAAATAGCAGAGAATTTTGCACACTGACAAGACATGTAAATGCAAATACCTTCGTTGTAATTGACACCAACCGGACTGGATGCCAGTATGAATCAACCCATAATATGACACTTATTACGAAGGTGCTAAGACCATTTTGATGAAGAGACTCAATCTCTCCAAAACCACTCACTCTTACGCAGCGCAGTACAGTTTAACCGCTTCACGAAAATTGCTGCTCCTTGAATTTTTATGTACGCAATACCCTGGCAATAAATTTGATCCTCGAGTTTCCGGTACTGTGAAGATATCAGAAGACGATTGTAAGAATGTCGTCGTTACTCGCTCCAAGTAAGGAAAACTAACAAAAGAGCTTTACGCAAAATTTTTTTAAACGACATTAAAACCATACTTTGCCAAAAAACAAATTACTTCCATTTGTGGATTCGTGGGGTAGACAAGAGATTTGACACTGTTTGAAGAGATATTCAGCAATGTGGAAGGCGAAGTAACATGTACTGTGAAGACCATTCCACCCAAATGTACTACTCTTGCTCAACACCCTGATATACTCGTATATTTCTATTGTAACTTAATCTAATTAACAGATTAAAAAGTGCCTCTGAGATGCAACTAAAATACATTAGATCGCGCAGCATCAGTTCGGTATTATTGTTTCACTCCAGTGATGTGATTTGCTTGGTATGCATCAAAATTCATAGAGGAAAGACCGTCATTTAAAAACGTGAATGAAGTATGTTATCCATTGAAGCATAACTCGGAAAAATGTTCTTGTTCAAAAAATGGATTCATAAAAGGTGCTCGCCGGCCGGGTGGCCGAGCGGTTCTAGACGCTACAGTCTGGAACCGCGCGACCGCTATGATCGCAGGTTCGAATCCTGCCTCGGGCATGGATGTGTGTGATGTCCTTAGGTTAGTTAGGTTTAAGTAGTTCTAAGTTCTAGGGGCTGATGACCTCAGAAGTTAAGTCCCATAGTGCTCTAGAGCCATTTGAACCCATAAAAGGTACTCGAAGTGTACACTATATTTATGTTTTACATGTTTATTTGACGAGTATCACCAAAACATGTATGTATCTGCATGTAATGAACAAAAAGGTAACACTTTCCTCCTAGAAATTTCGGAAAAAAAACTGCCATTCAGAACTCCACCCAGTTACGAAAATTAAGTATTCGAATTAAAGTAATCGTAACCAATTGTAAAGGTATATATTAATTTTTACATATACAAATCAATCGATCAAAATATATTTAAATTTTAGAATTGGTAATTTAATATTGTAAGGAAAAAGATGCAAGTAAAAAAAAAAAGTTCGGCACGACGGTGAATCGAACTCGAGCCGCCGAATTCGCACTCCGTGTGTTAACAGACTGTGCCACGCTAGCAACTTTTTTTTTTTTTTTTTTTTTTTTTTTTTTTTTTAGCACTATGGGACTCAACTGCTGAGGTCTCCCCCCTTTTTTTTTTTTTTTTTTTTTACCTTTGCCTTTCGCGGGCATGTGCTCTACCATCTTTTTTTTTTTTTTTTTTGTAATCTTTATTATTGAACAAACGGAGAGTACATATATATATATATATATATATATATACACAAAGCAAAAGTTATTCAAGGTACCAGTTAAACATATACAAATGAGTGTTAGGTAAACAAATTATTAGAATAACATGAAATACAACAAATTAGAACATATCCTGTTATCCTTTTTTTGTTTTTTTTGTTTTTGTTTAAAAATTTGTATTGAACAAACTAAAAGTACATCTATATTCACTATGCAACAGTTCTTCAAGGTACCATTTAAAAATATACAAATGACTGTTAGTTAAACAAAAAAAAATATTAAAAAAGAAAAACATTAAATACAACAAAATATAACATATTCTGTCTTCTTCCTTTTTTAAAAAAAAAATTGTGTTTGTATTTGGTCGATGCATGAGAACGTGGATAAGGGTGTTGCATCATGTGACAGGTAGGCACGGTACACCCCAACTTTGAGGGGGGTCAAGGAAGACGCTGCGGGGATAACCGGCTAAAGTTTGTCGGTAAGATGGTTTTCGGGTGAGGGTGCTATGCGCGGTCACAACTTTGTACCAGATGTCAAGGACTGTATGCGGACCACTCCGAAAGAGATATTCTAAAGCCTGTTCTCGAAACCAGATTAGGGTATGGTGCTTAGCAAGAGGGTAGTGAAATGTCTGGGGCAACAACAGGAAATCCGGGGTTACCGTCGTTGGCGGGGCACGGAGGTAAAAGCCCACGATTCGTTGGATGAGGAGCCATACGTTTTGTTTCAGGGGGCACGTAAGACGGTGCTCGTCGGTGTCTTCGAGCTGACAGTCAGGGCAGATTGGGGATAAAGTCGACTATTAGTCGGAAATTTTCCATAGACTAAAAGGTACCAGAGTGCAGACACAGACGACGGTAAAAAGGGTGCATGCACACACCCCCAAACCGTGTGCCAGTTAATGGCAGGATGCTGTAGCACCATGGGGTCGCAAGGGTTGGACAGCATAAACAAACGATAATAATCTTTTGTACGGGGAGGACGGGTGACTGGAAGATCGGCCCGAACGTAGCTGAGTTCTGTGAAACAATTGGCGACGTAGTACAATAATGGAGAAATAGGTGCCACATTGATCGGTGGATCGAGAGAAGCTGGTCGGAGGATATCTAAGAGACTGCGTGTTAAAGACGGGACCGGCCCCTGCCAGTGCCGCAACAGAGTGTGGACAAAGAGTGCAGAAGAGCGTGCTCGCACGTTGATGAGTCCGAGGCCACCTTTTGCAGGAGGCAGTGTTAGAGTGTTGTAGCGGACTTTGAAAAGTGCCCCTGCTGACACGAAATATCCAAAGGCTGATTGGATGCGGCGGCCAAGGAGTAACGGCATTGGGAGGAGCTGGGCGACGTGTACCAGTTTAGGGGCGACATAGATGTTGACATAGGACACACGTTGGAGTTGGTTTAAGTTACGGTGCACTTGACCGCGGACATGGTGCCGAATCGACTGCAAAAGCCGCCGGTAAGTCAGGGCCACTGTGCGGTGTGTGGAGCTCGTAAATTCGATACCCAAGTAACGAAGGGTGGCACTAACTGGGAGTGGGGACGGCACCATAGCCGGGAGGCCGCGCCCAATGTGCATCCTAGTCGATTTACGGACATTAATAATGCTACCAGAAAGACGTCCATACTGGTGGATCCATTGGATGGCGTCATTGAGTTCCGTGGAGGAGCAGGTGAGAAAGAGGAGATCGTCCGCATAAGCCCTACACTGAAAGGTGTGGTCACGCAAAATGAGGCCCTGCAGTCTAGAGGTAAGTCCAGTGATGAGGGGCTCAAGTGCAATGGCATATAGTAAAGTAGACATAGCGCATCCTTGACGCACAGAGCGGCGTATAGGAATCGGTCCTACAAGCCTCCCATTGACTTGTACCATCGAGACCGCAGGAAGGAGTAACCGGTGAACGGCATCGACAAAAAGCAATGGGAACCCCATACGTGTCGCCACCATGAGGAGGAATGGGTGTCGAACGCGATCAAAGGCACTCGTGAAATCGACGGATACCAGTGCTGCACGAAGGCGACAAACCGACGCCAGTGCAATGAGGTCACGGCATTCTCCTAGGGCTGTTTGTAAGGTGGCCCCACAACAACGTGCAGTCTGCTCAGGTGAAAGGACCGTAGGCAAGACGGTGCGTATGGGCGCTGCTAAGAGGCGTGCATAGATTTTATAATCTGCATTCAGTAGTGTGAGGGGGCGATATGCAGAGACATGAGACCCTCCCATCGGTTTAGCACAGGTAGAAGAATGCCAGTGACGAATTCAGGTGGAATTGGGAAGGACGGAGTAAAGAGTTCCTGAATCATTTCCGTCCAGCGAGGAAGCATTAACGTGGTGAACGCCCGGTAAAACTCCACTGGGAGACCATCTGGTCCGGGTGATTTGTTCTTGGCCCCTTTGTTGATCGCATCTACCACCTCTTCTGCGGTGATTGCAGACATCATGGACGTTGACTCCGCTACGGTGAGGGTCCGATCAGGGGAAGGACGGAGATCATCAGGAATGGGCGTCGCCATCGGTTCATCATCATAAAATTGGCGATAATGTTCAGCAAAGGCGGACACGACTGCCGCCTGTGTTGTGTGGTGAACACCATCGGAGGTCGTGATGTTGGGGACGAAAAGTCGACGTCGACGACTATGGTCGGATGCGGCATGGATTGTGGATGGGGTTTCGTCGTGGAGGAGGTCTTGTCGTCGGGAACGCACCACGACACCATGCAGTCGTGCACGTTGAAGAGAGAGGAGACGAGCTTTAGTACGTTGTCGTTCCCTGTGGGTGTCAGGTGATGGAGGGAGCGCATCGAGCTCACGGAGGACGGCATAGTGAAAATTTGTGGTGTCTCGATGCCATGCTGCTGCTTCCTTGCCACATTGTATGAAGGCCTTTCTGATCGCAGGTTTGGCACATTTGAGCCACCAATGGAACGTGGATGTGTACTGCAGACGGCGTCTTTCGCAAGACGCCCATGTAGTGGCAATACATTGTCGGCAGTGTGGATCATTAAGGAGGGAGGTATTAAGCTTCCAGTAACCTCTGCTGCGCCACACTGACTGAGGTGGCAGAGCCAGGGAGCAAATGACGGCGCAATGGTCCGAAAATGCAAGGGGCCATCGTTCAGCTTGGGCGACTTCATTGCCGAGGTGAGCAGAGACATAAAACCGGTCCAGTCCGCTCGCAGAATGTGCTGTATAATGGGTAAAACCGGGGGGTATTGCCATGAATTTTCTCCCAAACGTCCACTAGATGAAAATCTTCGATTAAGGTGAGCAGCGCCGGGCATGGCGAATAACCAGGTACTTGGTCCTGCGGATGGAGGACACAGTTGAAATCGCCTCCCATGATAAGGCGATCATAGCGTCCAGAAAACAGGGGCGCCACGTCACGTCCGAGGAAAGTGGACCGCTGCCGACGGTTCGTGGAGCCAGACGGAGCGTAGATATTGATGACGCGCATGTCGAAGATGGTAACAGCCATGCCTCTTCCACAGGGAAGGATTGTCGTGTCCGTGAGTGGGATTCCTTCGCGTATGTAGAAAGCCACTCCACGCCCTGATTGATCACATGTGGACGTGTATGAGTCGTAGCCGTAGTCTGGTGGTAGTGTGGCAACGCGTACTTCCTGAAGAAGGGCGACGTCGACGTCAGAGGCCCGAAGCATGTCACATAGGAGTTGCAGCTTGGGTGCAGTGCCGATCATGTTGATGTTCAGTGTGGCAAACCGGTATGTTTGTTTCAGTGGTGGTGGACGCGCATTTACCATCACCAAGGGAAGTAAGAGGAGGGCACCGACAGGAAGTCCCGTCCCATCAGCTGCAATGCCTCGCTTTTGATGTTAACAGGCAGCCTCGTCCGGCGGAGGTAACTCATCCGGAGGAGGGGGCGTACCTTCCTCAATGTCGTCGGCCCATGCTCCTGTGCCGTGGGTCTGTCCAATTTCCTTGGGAATTGCGTCGTGGTGAGAGAGATCTGGAGTTGTCGGCGGGGAGACAGGCGTCTCAACCGGCGCACCGATCGTTACATTGTGCGTGGCGACCTCCATAGTGGTCCCGTCCTGCGAAACGTCTTGTTCATCGTGACAGTTGTCCGCCGACCTCTGCGTGGAAATGTCGGCTGCTTGGGTGTCGTCTTCGTCGTCGCGGGTGGCAACGCTTTGAGAGCCCGTGGGTGAACGGCGACGGCGTTTGCGCCTACGTGGCGAGCGTTGTTTGCGCACGTGTTCCTCAGTGTCGGACGACGGCAAGGAGGAGCGTCGACCTGGTTCGAAGGCGTCGGTGGGTACAATGAAATTGTCAAACAGGTGTTGTGAAGATGTGCTGGTCTCCTCAGCGTCCGGTGCGGGAGCCTGTTCGGCGGCAAGGTTGTCAGGTGGGACGTCTGTACCGTCCGTTGGTGACTGGGACGACGGGACGTGCCGATCGGAAGGACCGGGCGACGGACTGGACGAAACTGTAGACGTGGCAAGAGCCGCTGCGTAAGTGAACGATAGGGCGGTCATCGTGGGTGTGACGGACGCTTCCGACAACGGGAGCTGCGCGACACGTCGTTGAATGCATTCAGACCGTAGGTGACCTTCTTTCCCGCAACCGGAACAGGTCAGAGGTTGGCCGTCGTACATTATAATGGCACGGCAGCCTCCGATACGTAGATAGGAAGGCACGTGTTTCTGCAACTCGATGCGGACCTGTCTAACACCGTTTAAAACTGGATAGGTCTGAAATTGGACCCATCGTTCGGCAACATGTTCCAGAACGTTGCCACAGGGACGGAGCGCCTCGATGACGACGTCTGCAGGTAGTTCGAACGGCAGTTCGAAGATCCTTATCGTCCGTGTGCCGAGACCTGTGTGATCGACGGTAACGGGTCCGACGTTGCCGTCGGAATGACAGAAGCGCAGTCCACGTTTTGCCTCTTGAAGCACCTTGTCGCACGCCGCATCGTTGATCATTTTGACGTAGACGGTACTGCTAACTATGGACAAGTGGATACCAATTAGATCCGTTGGTGGTATTTTAACTTCATCGCGTATAAATCGTTCTACCTCCAGGACCTTGGGTCGGGCGAAGTCGGAACAAAAGTTGAAACGTAATGTCTTCTTCCGATAGTTGTGCGCCATGGTAGTCTAGAAGGAAAACGGCACTTACAGCGGCCGAAGTAAACACAAACACACTGTGCGCGCCTCGCCCGCAGCGCTCTGGCGCGTGACCGCCTCGCAGCACTGCCGGCGGCAGACTGCAACTGAGCAATTGTTCAAACATTGCTCACAACGTAATCAAAAAACTTTCGAGACAGAGTTCTCTTTTCCTATGGCCCACTCTCATGAAATATTTTAGGAACTTCAAAGGGTCGTATATTTTCTTCTTTTTTACACAGTTTTAGCCAGATCGATGAGACCTTCCCCTTGTTAGTGGTTAGCGCTGTTACCTGGGGTCCACGGTTCGATTCCCGCACTGACTGGAGATTTAATCCGCTGGAGATCTGAGTACTGAGTTGTCCACATTATCATCGAAACACAAGTTGCCGAAGTGGCGTGAAACAAAATGACTTGAACCAAACGGGTGAGCAGTCATAAATGTAGTAATTTGAGTTGACTACGTAGCAGCTGAGGAGAGCTCCGCCTACCATCCTCCAAGGAAGCCATGGGTCTGAAGATGATTATATAAATGTAACCGAAACCGGCCACCTATGATATTGCGACATAAGTGTTGCGATGAAGATTGAACTTTAGTTGAAATATAATATTTTATTGATCACTGTTCCAAAATTGTTTACCAAAATTGTACAAAAATGTGTTATAGACCACATACAAATGTGGATTTTCGTACCTTATTGGTACATGAAGAGCCAGCCGTTGTGGCCGAGCGGTTCTAGGCGCTTCATGCCAGAATCACGTGACTGCTACGGTCGCAGGTTCGAATCCTGCCTCGGGCATGGATGTGTGTGATGTCCTTAGGTTAGTTAGGTTTAAGTAGTTCTAAGTTCTAGGGGACTGATGACCTCAGATGTTAAGTCTCATAGTGCTTAAAGCCATTTGAACCATTTGAACATACTAAAGTGCGTCCACCGAAAGTAGATGAACTTCGACTGACAGTCGGAAAAATAACCTAAATAGTGCTTCATCAATTGCAGAACTGTTTGCCTCAACGAGTATTACTGGAAATCAGTTTGTAAGTCCGAGGATGCGAACATTACAGTAAAGAGAAGATGTATTAAAGAAATTGGTGGTGTACTTGAGGTTTCTCTCCTTATTTTTTTAATGTCAGACGGTTCCATTATCTTTAGGGCGTCTGCCGGTTCATACCATGACCTGTTTCCGGTTAGTACTTGCCTCAGTATGTTCTGCTGATGGACATTTAGGGGTTCTGCTGATGTGGTGTAAGCACGAGTGGCTAGAATTATCAAAGATTCAACCACTACTACTTGTAGCGCGACAAGAAATGGAGGATGAATCATTGACAATGCTAGCTACTCGAGTTCGTGATACTTCAGGAAATCCACTTAACGGACGTCAACAGAAGATTCCAAAACGAGCGGCAACAGGCATCACGTTAAGTGGCGGCCGAGTGAAGAGTGCTTACGTGCTATGTTTTGATAATATTTAGATTTCTACACGTATTCTACGGGGAACGTCGAATAGACAACGTATTACGTCTTACATAATTCGCACAGACACGGACACTAAATTATTGCAATAGCCACAAGCCAGAAGATGTAAATCCTTGAGCGAAGAAAGACGTCTGAATTCCATCAATATACGGGTTGCAGTTTGGGCCGAGAGACTCATAAGGCAATAGACGTTAACCGAAAATGGCTCTGAGCACTATGGGACTTAACATCTGAGGTCATCAGTCCCCTAGAACTTAGAACTACTTAAACCCTACCTAACCTAAGGACGTCACACATTTATGCCCGAGGCAGGATTCGAACCTGCGACCGCAGCAGTCGCGCGGTTTCGGTGTGAAGCGCCTAGAACCGCTCGGCCACCGCGGCCGGTGACGTTAACCGTTAAGTTAACATGTTCTCCTTGTCGTCAGTCTCTGTGCGATAAATTACTCGCGATGTTGCAGAATTTATCCTCGAAAAAATCAACGAATGGGGTTTGTACACGATGGGACGTCATCACATTTTCTAACCCTCGTACGACGGTACCAAACAGAAGCGTTTAATTTGCAATAAAATAATCGAAGTAGCACGGTCTTTTATTTCCCCTTACCGTAAGCCCTAAGATACCTGACTGTGGGAACATTTAAAAGAACTGTATTCAACTCCCATCGGCAACATGTACGGGATACTGGAATGCGTGCCCCGTGCACTTGAACGAAATAGAGGACAACACCAGTCTGCGATTCTTTGCCGTGGAAGGCTGAAGGGTGTGCAGGAATTAATGGGAACTACACTCCTGGAAATGGAAAAAAGAACACATTGACACCGGTGTGTCAGACCCACCATACTTGCTCCGGACACCGCGAGAGGGCTGTACAAGCAATGATCACACGCACGGCACAGCGGACACACCAGGAACCGCGGTGTTGGCCGTCGAATGGCGCTAGCTGCGCAGCATTTGTGCACCGCCGCCGTCAGTGTCAGCCAGTTTGCCGTGGCATACGGAGCTCCATCGCAGTCTTTAACACTGGTAGCATGCCGCGACAGCGTGGACGTGAACCGTATGTGCAGTTGACGGACTTTGAGCGAGGGCGTATAGTGGGTATGCGGGAGGCCGGGTGGACGTACCGCCGAATTGCTCAACACGTGGGGCGTGAGGTCTCCACAGTACATCGATGTTGTCGCCAGTGGTCGGCGGAAGGTGCACGTGCCCGTCGACCTGGGACCGGACAGCAGCGACGCACGGATGCACGCCAAGACCGTAGGATCCTACGCCGTGCCGTAGGGGACCGCACCGCCACTTACCAGCAAATTAGGGACACTGTTGCTCCTGGGGTATCGGCGAGGACCATTCGCAACCGTCTCCATGAAGCTGGGCTACGGTCCCGCACACCGTTAGGCCGTCTTCCGCTCACGCCCCAACATCGTGCAGCCCGCCTCCAGTGGTGTCGCGACAGGCATGAATGGAGGGACAAATGGAGACGTGTCGTCTTCAGCGATGAGAATCGCTTCTGCCTTGGTGCCAATGATGGTCGTATGCGTGTTTGGCGCCGTGCAGGTGAGCGCCACAATCAGGACTGCATACGACCGAGGCACACAGGGCCAACACCCGGCACCATGGTGTGGGGAGCGATCTCCTACACTGGCCGTACACCACTGGTGATCGTCGAGGGGACACTGAATAGTGCACGGTACATCCAAACCGTCATCGACCCCATCGTTCTACCATTCCTAGACCGGCAAGGGAACTTGCTGTTCCAACAGGACAATGCACGTCCGCATGTATCCCATGCCACCCAACGTGCTCTAGAAGGTGTAAGTCAACTACCCTGGCCAGCAAGATCTCCGGATCTGTCCCCCTTTGAGCATGTTTGGGACTGGATGAAGCGTCGTCTCACGCGGTCTGCACGTCCAGCACGAACGCTGGTCCAACTGAGGCGCCAGGTGGAAATGGCATGGCAAGCCGTTCCACAGGACTACATCCAGCATCTCTACGATCGTCTCCATGGGAGAATAGCAGCCTGCATTGCTGCGAAAGGTGGATATACACTGTACTAGTGCCGACATTGTGCATGCTCTGTTGCCTGTGTCTATGCGCCTGTGGTTCTGTCAGTGTGATCATGTGATGTATCTGACCCCAGGAATGTGTCAATAAAGTTTCCCCTTCCTGGGACAATGAATTCACGGTGTTCTTATTTCAATTTCCAGGAGTGTACATTGAGCACCTCCTGTGGCGACAACACACAGATGACTCTCGTGTAGCAGTGTGGCCCATTTTTCAAAAAGTATATCCTTTCCGGCATGCGTTTACACCACATATTTCTGCTGTTTACCAGCACTATCAATTGTAAGGGCAAGTCTCTCTCAATTTCAGTCGCCTCCACAGATTTGAGAACAATATAGTCCCTGAGAGACAAATACCGAGGATGCGGCATGCTATTCAAAGCGGACATCACGTAGTTTTCAATCTGATATTTGTATAGGAAATAGATGACAGTGAGGGTTTAACGTGAACTAAACTTCTCTTGTTATGAAGCACTAAAGTCTACAGTGATGCTTGTGCCACTAGGCGTAATCCGCTAAATTACAGGCCCGTATCAGTAACGTCGATATTCAGCAGGATTTTAGAACATATATTCTGTTCGAACATTATGAATTACCTCGAAGAAAACGGTGTATTGAAACACAGTCAGCATGGGTTTAGAAGAACATCGTTCTTGTGAAACACAAGTAGGTCTTTATTGACATGAAGTGTTGAGTGCTATTGATTAGGGATTTCAGTTCGATTCTGTATTTCTAGATTTCCAGAAGGCTTTTGATACTGTACCACACAAGCAGCTTGTAGTGAAATTGCGTTCATATGCAATATCGTCTCAGTTATGTGACTGAATTTGTGACTTCCTGTCAGAGAGGTCGCAGTTCGTAGTAACTGACGGAAAGTTATCGAGCAAAACAGAAGTGTTTTCTGGCGTTCCCCAAGGTAGTGTTATAGGCCCTTTGCTGTTCCTTATCTATATAAAAGATTTGGGAGACAATCTGAGGAGCCATCTTATATTGCTTTGCAGATGACGCCGTCGTTTATCGACTAATAAAGTCATCAGAATACAATATAGAATACGTACATACAAAACTGGGTTACCTCTTACAACTACTTTAGGATCGAAGTTATCACTTATCGATCCAAAATTTTCGTGTACCCTCGAACAAGACTCGTGACCTACATCAATATCATAGTCAAATTCTGTAAGTAGGCTGTATAGGTTTTTTTATTGGTAACGCCACGTAGCGCTCTGTATGAAAATCACTGACTGTGCTGTGTGAAGGCTGTGGTTGGTTTGCATTGTTGGAATTTGCTATTGTAGTGTTGGGCAGTTGGCTGTTAACAGCGCGTAGCGTTGCGCAGTTGGTGGTGAGCCGCCAGCAGTGGTGGATGTGGGGAGAGAGATGGCGGAGTTTTGAGAGCGGATGATCTGGACGTGTGTCCATCAGAGACAGTAAATTTGTAAGACTCGATCTCATGAACCGCTATATATTATGTCCTTTGAAAACTATTAAGGTAAATACATAGTTTGTTCTCTATCAAAGTCTTTCATTTGCTAACTATGCCTATCAGTAGTCAGTGCCGTCAGTAGTTTGAATCTTTTATTTAGCTGGCAGTAGTGGCGCTCGCTGTATTGCAGTAGTTCGAGTAACGAAGATTTTTGTGAGGTAAGTGATTTGTGAAAGGTATAGGTTAATGTTAGTCAGGGCCATTCTTTTGTAGGTATCATTGAAAGTCAGATTGCGTTGCGCTAAAAAATATTGTGTGTCAGTTTAGTGTTGATCAGAATAAGTAAAGAGCGAAATGCCTGAGTACGTTCAGTTTGGCTCAGCTGTCTGAAAATCAAATAACGCAAGGGGTTTACCAGTACAGTAATTCACTAATTTTTCTAAGGGGGTGTTTCAATTCATCTCACAGTTTTGCGAATATGTTTGTATTTAATACAATTACTATTGTTGCTATGCATCGTTAAAATTCACCCAAAACTCTTAGAAGGCTTTGCCCAAAGACGTAGTCTTGCATAGATCCTCATACAATAATTTGGCACATCGTGAGACTAGCCGACATTGAAGACTAATGAGTATGAGGTCCGCATGCCTCTGACGGTGAGGTCGCACACTTCACGGAAACCACGCCGAACAATTAAACGGAAAATATAAAACGCCTTTGTTGCTGAGTTACCACCATCTCAGCTCGACGAACAGCGAATGAGCTAGATCGCTGTAACAGGGACACACTTCCTAGTAAACGCATGAAGCGGAAATTTACAACTGGTGCCGAGGTAAATCTTTAGCTTTGAAGCGTAAGTTAAAATTTACGTGAATCTTTTGAAACGTCCTGTGCTTCATCACACCTCAGATTCCAGTGTTATCTACTTCGAACGAAAATGTCCACGTAACTTTAGAGATTTGACCACATTCTCGACCTTTACGACCCCTTTATGAAGGTCTGAATACTTTCAGAACACCCCCTGTACAAAAGTTGCCGTGACTGAGGAGCGCGGAGTATTGATGAATGGTGTCTTATTGTGTGCAGTGGTGAATAGCGCTTCTGAACTACCATGGCTGACCATCATCGGCGGCATGTCAGGTACTGATAGCAGTTGGAATTCAAGGTGAAATTCTTCACTTGTATTTTATTTTGCAAAGTATTACTCCTTTCACTCATAGACCATTTTGAAGCTTAGCAAGCTGATGGCGGTGTCTCACTCGAGTACGAACCACGTGAGGAAAAGAGAATGAAGATTGGGTTTACTGTCCGTCGACATCGATGTCATTAGAGACGGAGCACAAGCTCGGATGGTGCCAAGGAAGGGGAAGGAAGTGAGCCGCGTACTTTCAAAGAAACCATCGCGGTATTTACCTGGAGCGATTTAGGGAAATCATGGAACACCTAAATCTTGAAGGCCGGAAGTGGGTTTGAACCGTCTTCCTCTCGAATGCGAGTCCAGTGTGCTAACTACTGCTCCACCTCGCTCGGTGTGCATCCCGTGTTCTTCACAATGATCACTGGCACTGCTGGTCTAGCGGTTCTAGGCGCGCAGTCCGGAACCGCGCGACTGCTACGGTCGCAGGTTCGAATCCTGCCTCGGGCATGGATGTGTGTGATGTCCTTAGGTTAGTTAGGTTTAAGTAGTTCTAAGTTCTAGGGGACTGATGACCACAGTAGTTAAGTCCCATAGTGCTCAGAGCCATTTGAACCATTTTGAACTGGCACTGCTCGCGTCCCCTTATCCAAGGTGGTCCGAAACAGTCTATAAAGCTTATAAGTGAGTTGTAGGGTAGGTTGTGCTGAGAAATAATTGTAAACATAAAATATATTGCCCCGTTTCCGAGTCAATTAGAATTGAAGTTAGCCAGTCAGGCTGCTGCGAGCACATATTCAAGCGGCCCGCCAGAGACACGTGTTCTTCGTTTGGTTTCTTAAAACCGAACAAGAGAGCGATACAAAAATAGGACATAGGACGGCCAATATTTTGAACATAGCTACACAACAGCAACGGTTTCACGTAATAAAATTATAACCAGCCGACCAGTTGCAATGGATAAAGAAATTCTTTACCTAGGTTTCGACAAATATAAATTTGTCTTCTTCAGAAGGTAGCCTAAGGACAATGAACATCATAGCTTAGAAAAGTATGAAACGTAAGCCAAGAATAAATTTTCACACAAATTAGAGAACTCTTGCATTACAGAAATATGATAACGACGACTAGTACTTACAATTTTACATTAGTAAGGACTAATGTACCATCGCCGTTTTTACAATTGTCGGCATAGATCCATTTGTCAAAAAATAAAAGATAGCCCTAGAATTAGGGTTTGTCACGTAAATACAAAATACACTCCTGGAAATGGAAAAAAGAACACATTGACACGGGTGTGTCAGACCCACCATACTTGCTCCGGACACTGCGAGAGGGCTGTACAAGCAATGATCACACGCACGGCACAGCGGACACACCAGGAACCGCGGTGTTGGCCGTCGAATGGCGCTAGCTGTGCAGCATTTGTGCACCGCCGCCGTCAGTGCCAGTCAGTTTGCCGTGGCATACGGAGCTCCATCGCAGTCTTTAACACTGGTAGCATGCCGCGACAGCGTGGACGTGAACCGTATGTGCAGTTGACGGACTTTGAGCGAGGGCGTATAGTGGCCGTACACCACTGGTGATCGTCGAGGGGACACTGAATAGTGCACGGTACATCCAAACCGTCATCGAACCCATTGTTCTACCATTCCTAGACCGGCAAGGGAACTTGCTGTTCCAACAGGACAATGCACGTCCGCATGTATCCCGTGCCACCCAACGTGCTCTAGAAGGTGTAAGTCAACTACCCTGGCCAGCAAGATCTCCGGATCTGTCCCCCATTGAGCATGTTTGGGACTGGATGAAGCGTCGTCTCACGCGGTCTGCACGTCCAGCACGAACACTGGTCCAACTGAGGCGCCAGTGGAAATGGCATGGCAAGCCGTTCCACAGGACTACATCCAGCATCTCTACGATCGTCTCCATGGGAGAATAGCAGCCTGCATTGCTGCGAAAGGTGGATATACACTGTACTAGTACCGACATTGTGCATGCTCTGTTGCCTGTGTCTATGTGCCTGTGGTTCTGTCAGTGTGATCATGTGATGTATCTGACCCCAGGAATGTGTCAATAAAGTTTCCCCTTCCTGGGACAATGAATTCACGGTGTTCTTATTTCAATTTCCAGGAGTGTAGTTCATGGGTCATGCAGAGCTCGCAACCGACTGAGTTACTCTGAAATTAGGGCAGGTGGCGCTCGTGCCGAGAAACATGTGACGATTGGCGTACAATGGCAACGTGTAAATTATCAGTATTAATAACGTCCTTAGGTAAAGTGACAATAAAAAAGATGCAAATCAACACTCCCGTTATAACAGTGTGGGAGCATTGATACAAATAATGTAGTTATACATCAAGCAAGCAGTGTGTGTGTGTGTGTGTGTGTGTGTGTCTCCGTCCGCCGAAGTGACCTCATGCCATCAAGCTGTCAGTTGGCGGTTTTATGCTCCGACGTTTCCCTTGCCTGACTTGAGTGGCATTGACGATGCTATTCTATCGTGGTATTGGTTATCGCATTTTAGGTGGATTTTGCGAGTGTGTTGGTCGGCGTTTAAGCTGTCCCTAGTTTGAACTGCCATCACGTTAAGTGAGCATTACTCTTGGCTGCCTGTCTCACGCTTACCCAGCTGTAGGGACTTTTCTTAGGTCGATCCATGGAGCACTGTCTGTGGATCACTCCCTTCATTATTTGGTGTAATTGTGTCATTTGCTTAAAAATAGTATTTTGTTTAAATTATTCCTATTGCTCGTGGCCTTCAGCCGACAAATAACTTGAGTTCTTTCTTAATAAGGCCTTCAGCCGTCAGTGTAGCTTGTGTTACAGTCAGTTTTTTTAATGATTGTCATAAAAATTAATTTGGTATTCTTAACGTGTAATTGCCTTCCTCATTTGTAATTCAGGCTTTCAGCCGTGAATTGTTCTGAAGTATTGCTCATGGCCTTCAGCCGACAAATAATTTTGAATTCTTTCGTAATAAGGCCTTCAGCCGCCAGTGTAGCTTGTGTTACAGTCATTTTTTTTAAAAATGATTGTTTTTCAAAAAAATATTCCCTTAAATAAAGTGTACGTGTTTACTTTGCAACCAAGGCCCCATTCACACCTTTTCGTGGTTTCCCTAAGTCCCACGTTTCAACAACTGTTGCTAGAGTTTTGTTCAGATTCGTCAAACTCCTGCTATCCTCTCTTTGTGGACGCTATAATGATGTGGATGTAAACGATGAGGATACACCAAACTCGAGCGTCGCAACTTGCATATGTCGCGATAAGACATTCCCTCAAGTCACTCGTGGGCAAATGTGGATTAAATGTGTTATATGGCAGATGTGGGGACACTTAGATTGCGCAAGGCCTGTACAGCCATTTACCGAAATTTGTTCCTGATATTCAACTTAGCGGTAATTCGTAGGGTGGACACCACAACCTACATATGAAAATTTGTGCCGGACCGGGCCTCGAACCCGGATTTCGCGCTTATCTCAAGCGGTCACCTTTCAGTTTAGGCTATCCGAGGACACTCCTCGTGTAGGTCACAACCCTTTCTTCTCATAGATTATTACCTCACTTACCCACAATCGCACAACTCGTGATTCCTGTGCAGAGTTTTAGCATTAGGGCAACGACAAGTCATGCATTATCGCTGCCATTTTTGTCAGAAGCTCGTGTTTGTCTTATACATGTTTCTCTATTTGATGAGGAACTAAAGTTTCAAACATTGGAATTTATTCCTGAACTGCAACATAACTATAATAGGGCAATAAGAGTTCTGTGCCTTTATACCAATTGTACCCGATCTTCATGGTGACGCACTATTTGCCCCTAAAGAAGGATGTTAAAATTTGTACCGGATCCGGTCTCCAAATCGGATTTTCCGGTTATCGCGTTCGGTCACCTCACAACTTACACTATCCGCAATAAGGGGGAAAATCTGGTTCGAGTTCCATTCCGGCACAGATTTTAACATGCCGCTTTAGAACGTAGATCTATACCTGTTACAGTTAAGTTGCATTTCAGGAATAAATTTTAGTGTTTGGAACTATAGTTCGTCATCTAATAATTAATGAGCCATCGATGTTAATGATAATTAATTTTTGATTTGATGCTCATTTAAAATACTTAAATAAACAAGGTTCCCTTTATTGACTAATTTACAGGCTCTGAGCACTATGGGACTTAACATCTGTGGTCATCAGTCCCCCAGTACTTAGAACTACTTAAATCCAACTAACGTAAGGACATCACACACATCCATGCCCGAGGCAGGATACGAACCTGCGACCGTAGCGGTCACGCGGTTCCAAACTGAAGCACCTAGAACCGCACGGCCACACCGGCCGCCGACTAATTTACATTTCAGTATTGTTTTAACAAGTTGTATTATAACAGTTGAAAAGATTTTTTCGACTTTTTTCGGGAGGTTCACTATTTACACCTCATTTGTAATATTATTACTATTGGTGTTTTGCCCTTAAAGAGCGCGTTTGGACTAAACTACATGACCAGTTCATTTTGCTGCTTTCCTTGCTGCCCAAACTTCCCTCATTCGCTCGCTGTGGTTCTGTTTCCCGTCCTCTGTCCATGCTTCTTGTCGGCTTTGTGTCTTCGGCTTCATCTTGATTGCCTTTTTGGTTGCCCATATTTCTTCCGGCTGTGATCTTGCTAGCGTTCTTCGGTCCATTTTACGCCTGTTAGTTTGTCACATTGTTATCTCTTGTAGTTTACTTTTCTTAATGATGTTTCTGAATTTTATTCTGTCGTTTATTGTGTCTGCTGTTATGTTGAGTTGGTTCAGGTCGTTTTCTACCTCTGCCACCCATTTGTTGTTCCTAGTGGTTACCCAGTCAAAGATCTGTTTGGTCAGCCTGTGTGATAGCATTCTGTATAGCTGTCCATAGAATATTGTAGTCCGCGTTGTAAAATCTTTTCTGTGATTGTCTCCCTATGTTTGTATAGTTCCTCCGTAGGTTTCTTGATCCATATTCCATTGTTGTTAGTTGCGCCAAATATTTTCCTAAGTATTTTCCGTTCTACTTTTTCTAGCTGTGTGATACGTCTGTGCCCTAGGATTAGAGTGGTCTCTGCTGCATATAGTGCCTCGGGGAGCACCACCGTGTCGTAATGGCGTAATTTGGCTTTTTGTGAGGTAGACTTCTTGTTGTAATGATTCCACACTACTTTGTATGCCTTGTCCAGTTAAGTCTTTCTTTCTTCGTTTGAGTCTCTGTTATGTCCACTCATTTGTAGTGTTTCACCGAGGTATTTGAAGTTTGCCGTTTTGTAAATCGTGTCATACTTTGTGTTCAGAGATTAGGGTTTCTTTGTGCTCGTAAACGGTGTCTTTTCGTAAGAGATCTGTAGTTAGTTTTGGAAGCGATTTCGTGCAGTTTTTCAATAGCGTCTTTCGTTTCCTTTATACCTTTCGTGACAATCGCCAAATCGTCTGCAAAAGCCAGGCATTTAATCTGTAGGCTTCCTAAGGTTATCCCCTGTTGTGATGTTTCCCATTCTTTTATTACCTTATCTAACACCAGATTGAAAAGGAGAGGTGAGAGACCATCGCCTTGTCGGACACCTGTGCGAATTTCAAAGGGCTCTGATAGTTCCCCACAGAACTTTACTTTGGAGGTCGTGTTGGTTAAAGTTTGCTCCATCATAGCCCGTGTTTTGTTGTCTACTTTGTATTCTGCTAGAATTTTGAAGAGAGTTTTCCGGTCGATAGAGTCGTACGCCTTTCTGAAGTCGACAAAGGTAATGATCAGGTTCTGTTTGTGTTATAAAATCATTTTCAGGTTCCAAATTTGTTCCGCACAAGACCGCCCTTTACGAAAGCCTGCATGGTATTCCCCAATCAAGTGGTCGGTCTGGCATTCTAGTCTGTTCAGTAAAGCTTTAGAGAGGATTTGTATGTGGCCGGTAGTAGGGATATTCCTCTGTAGTTGTTCGGGTCAGTTTTGTCACCTTTTTTGTATAGTGGGTGTATCAGGGCAGTTTTCCAGTCGTCAGGAATTTACATGGTCTTCCAGATGTCTTCCAAGATCCTGTGGATGTCTTTGGTGAGTTCTGGGTCTTGTAACTTCCAGATTTCCACGATGATGCCGTCTTCTCCTGGTGCTCTTCGATTCTTGAGTGACTTGATTATTTCTTTAACTTCTTCTAGAGTTGGAGGTTCACTATCTGGATTGTACGTGCTCGTTTCTGTCATCATTTCTTCCATAGGTGGGTCCGTGGTGAGCAGTTTTTCAAATTACTTTGCCAGAATGTCACAATTGTTTTTGGTATTGGTTTCTAGGGTTCCATCCGGTCTTCTGAAGCACAAGTTGGGTGGTTGATATCCAGTCATATTTTCTCTGAACGTTCTGTAGAAGTTTCTTGTATTGTTCTTCATGAAGTCCGATTCGATCTCCGTCAGTCGCCGTTTATCATACTGTCGTTATTCACTGCGAATGATTTTGCTTGATTGCTTTTGTGTTTTCAAGAAGTTCATCCAATTCTCTTGGGATTTATGGCTACTAAATTTTTTCCATGCACTGATTCGTTGGTCAATAGCTTGGTCGCATGTGTGGTTGTACCAACGGTGTTTCCTTGTGCGTGGTGCTTATGCTAGTTTCATGGCCTCTCGGATTCTTCGTGAAAGTTGTGTCCAGTCTGTTGTTTTCTCCATTCTAATTTTGTGTAATATTTGTGTCTGGTTTAAGGTAATGTATTCTGGATCTGGTCTAACAATTCTTTTCTTCTGGAGCTTTTTCTGATCTGTAGTAGGTGGTGGTCTGAGTCGAAGTAGCCTTTACGTGTGTCTATGTTCAAAATTTCTTTTTGTGAGTCTTTCTGGACTATTACGTGGTCGATTTGTAGTTCTTGCCTTCCGCTGGGGAATTTCCATGTGGTAAGTTTTCGTGTTGGTTTCTTGAATTTTGTTGACATAATGGCGAGGTCGTGGCTTTTGCAAAAGTCCATCAAGTGTTTTCCGTTTTTGTTGGAATCCTTGTGCAGAGTATGTTTTCCTGTGGTATGTCTGTATGTCTTTTCTTTTCCGAGTTTAGCGTTGAAGTCTCCCAGTATTATTTTGACTCTAAGTGGAGGAGTTTTTCTGATAGTTTCTTCCATTGTCGTCCAGAAGTCATCAATTTCGTCCGGGTTTTTCCTGTTGCAGTCATTAGTGGTGCATGTGCGTTGATTATTGTGTAGGATTTGTTGGCTGATTTCACTGTGATTGTGCTGATTCTTTCGTTTGGTGATGAAAAGTCGATTATGCTGTCCGTGATGGACCTGTGTACTGCAAATCCTGTGCCAAAAAGCGTTAGATTTTTCAGTTGTTTCGATGGTTTTCCTTTGTATATTCTGAAAATCTCCGTGTTGAAATGGTGTTCGTCTGTGAATCGTGTTTCTTGCAGGGCAAATAGTTTGATTTGAAATTTTTCGAGAGTGTCTGTTAGTTGTTTCATCTTTCCTGTCTTCATCAGTGTGTTCACGTTGAGTGTGCCGATGTAGTGTTTGCGTTTGGTCTTGAGTGAGTTTGAGAAGCTCCGATTCTTCTCGTAATGTCCGTGAGCCCCCGGAATCCGATGCTCACGACGACCCCCCGTCTAATGACTGGGGCCCGGGGTAATGAGATTTTTCTCGTTGTAGCATCATGATGTTTAGTAGTTGGATATATGGCATGCTGCCGAGTACAACCTGACTTTCCAGATCAGGAGGTTGGTTGAGGCCGCCACTGACATGTGGAGCAGACGCCTTTTGTAGCAGCCCACTGTGGTAACAGACGCTACTTGTAGTTCTGGTCCGCCCCGAGTATTTCATTTCCTCGGTTCCACCTATATCTAGGAGGCATTCCCCTATCTGACACCATTTGTAATATTATTTTACGAACTTCTTGTAAATCTTCGTTTTGGAGTGGAAATAACTGATACTAGTTATCGTTTTGCCTCCTGTCGTTTATTAACTTTGCTATAGTTGTTAATGAGGGTTCAAAAACTGTAATTTTAGCAAAAGACTGTATCTTACAGTGAAGAACAAAAGAGGGTGACCATGTTTACATTTTCTCCAGTAATGTGTTAGACTGTGTTAAATTCCAGTCTCAGTATCTCATCATGCGTGCATCCCCAGTACAGTGTGCAGGAACTACAGTCAGAGGTCCCTGAGTCGAAGCGGCTCGGTGGCGGCGAGCGCCAGCCGACCGACGCCTGGCCGCGCTGCGGCACGTGGCAAAGTGATTTCCCGCCTCCCACGCAGTCTGAGTCACGGGCAACCTCATCTGCATTCGCCCGGCGCAGCACGGTCAAGGAGCACGCAATACGCACATTTACCGCCTTGATAGAGTTCTATTCCGACAAATATTCCTTGTAATCTGATGCAACGTGTATCACTTCGCGGCATTCCTCCCCCTTCCCTTGTCGGTTAATAAGGCGTTAAGATGACATAGCGAGGGGTATTTCACGCAATATCGCAGTAATTCTTCTGGATCCATGTTGTACGACAGAGAACAGCTGCCAGCAAGGCCGTAAGCTGAACACTGGATACGAAATTACTTTTAGCCTGTTGGCGGCGCCCTAACATTGCTGTTACTGGAGACGTGGAATAAAATTTCATGCCAGCTATAGGCTGTGTACGTTCTGGGAGATTTCTAAGAATGTGGGTTGTTGTTTACGTCAGGGATCTTCTGAAACATCAATTTTCAGGTCCGTGAGAACACATCGTCTTTTGTAGTCACATCGCTTGTAGCATGATCTTTATCATTTCCAATGTTTCTCAATTCTAGCCTCTATTTCGCTTGAATTTACTGGAAAATTTCTGAGAATATATACGCTAATAAATTACATACCATCTTAGACTCAAATAACGTGAAATGTGCAGTGGTACACATGAGTAACCATGCAATGTTGCGAAAGCTTTTTATTAACGAAATGTGTTGTGCCTCCTTTTAGTGCTGAGAACCAAGAGAGGGCTGGAGCTGCCTGCAATGTGATTGGCAAGACCTTATATCCACAGATGCATTTAGTTTTCAGTCTAATAAAGTACAAGAAGTGTATCCATTGGAAAACGTTATCGTCTCCAATATTCCAATCGTGAGCGTTACTTAATGAAATTTTCCGAATAACAACGAGTTTGAATATTTTGGACGTACAGGACAATGCAAACTACTTACGATTGAACTTAGTAGTCACGTTCACGATATCTCTCAATGATGAGAGGTATATCAAGAGATTTAGTTCAGACATGTTTCATTATGAAAATTTCACAGTAGAGAAACAGTGTACATTAATTTGTTTAATCTACTTACATAAAAATTAATCAGCTTTTGACTAATGAAGTGAAAAATACACACTTAGACACATTTCAAACTACCACCAGTAGACTGGAATAAGTCGTTAACCAAAAATAAATTGCGTCGAATACTAAACTACTTATTACTGTCCGTAGCACGCACAAGTCACTAGGAACATAGCAAAGAGTTTTACTATTGCTAAATAAGCCCGATTCTGTTCCGAAAATAGGTTAGCTCGCGAGTAGTGAAGGGCATATATGTGCCTTTATTTCAACCGTCGTTTTTTAAAATTCTGAATGGGTGTTATTAGTAATTTTCTTAAGGGAGCAAATATAGTGTCAAGTTGATTAAACATTTATCCTTGGAAAGCTTGAGAACGTGGTCCATAAATAATTCTTATTTGGACAATTTTGTTCGAATTACTGTCGAAGTGTATCTCTGACACAAGGTACTATACAACGTGAGATTAATGAATAGAAATATCAACCGTAACTGTTTTTATGACATTTTAATCACAGCTCTTTTAATTTCTGATTCTAATACTGGATCAGCTGTCTCTTCCCTCTTGAATCCTGTTCTCCTGTTTGTCTTTCCCCTCATAGAGGACCTCAGTGTGCTCTTTCCACCTATCCGCTCTGTCCTGTTCTATTGCACTCTTAATGTTAACACCCTTGCTTTAAATTTCACCAAAAGTTGTTTTGACTTTTCTACAAACTGAGTCAGTCCTTCGGACAATCATTTATCTTCCGATTCCTTCACATTTTTATGTAACTATTTCGCCTTAGCTTCGCTGCACTTCCTATTTATTTCATTCCTATGGGCATTGTATTTCTGCATGTCCCTGAACATTTTTATACTTTGCTCTTTCGTCGATCAGCTGAAGTATTTCTTCTGTTACCCACGCTTCCCTTGTACCTATGCTTTTCCTTCCATTTTCTGTGGTTACTCTTTTTAGAGACTTCCATTCCTCTTCAACTGAACTGCGTGCTCAGCTGTTCATTATCGCAGTACCTTTGGAGTCAGAGAACTTCAAGCGTACCTTTCATTCCTTAGTACTTTCGTATCCCATTTATTTTCACAATGATTCTTCCTGGCTAGTCTCTTTAACTTCAGCCTGCTCTTCGTCATTAATAAATTGTGATCTGTATCTATATCTGCTCCTAGGTACACCTTGCAATCGACTATCTGACTTCGGAATCTCTGTCTGGGCATGATGTAATCTAACTGAAATCGTCCCGTATCATTTGGTCTGTTAAATGTATACCTCCTCTTCTTGAACAGAGTATTCGCTGTTACTATCTGAAATTTATTGCAGGACCAAATAGTCTTCGACGCCTCTGGTTCCTAGTATCGAGACCATATTCTCCCGTCAATGTTTATTCTACTCCTTTCCTTACAACTACATTCTAATACCTCATAAAAGATTTTCATCTCCCTTTAAGTACTGAATTACCCGTTCAATATCCTGACATACTTCGTCATTTTATTACGACGTCGACATGTGTACCTCAACTATTGTTGTCAATGTTAGTTTGCTGTCGATTCTGATGAGAACGATCTGATCACTGAACTTAACACTATCAAAGAGCGTAAACTGGTTAAATATAATTAAACACTATTTAGAAATGTTAAACCAGTGACAATACAGACATATCTAAGTCTCAGTGAAAGACAAGAGAGGCAAGATGTTTATTGTTGATTACATAGAAGTATAAAGCCTTCGTCAACACTTGTTAGGCGCGTTATGGGGGCCCTTAGGGACTTGGCTGACAAGAAGGGTAGGAAAACCAATGTACACCCCGTGTGCATACCGGTTGGAGTCATTGCAGATGTGGAAAGGGTCCTCCCAGATGCTATGAAGAGCACAGGGTGCAGCCAGCTGCACGTGGTTGCTCACGTCGGTACCAATGATGTGTCACTTTGGATCAGAAGAGATTCTCTCTGGTTTCGAACGGCTAACAGAAATGGTAAAGGCTGCCAGTCTTGCTTGCAGGATGAAAGCACAGCTGACCATCGACAGGACCGATTGCGGACCTCTGGTACAGAGCCGAGTGGAGGGTCTGAATCAGAGGCTCAGACGAATGGTTCAAAATGGCTCTGAGCACTATGGGACTTAATAGCTATGATCATCAGTCTCCTAGAACTTAGAACTACTTAAACATAACTAACCTAAGGACATCATATAACACCCAGTCATCACGAGGCAGAGAAAATCCCTGACCCCGCCGGGAATCGAACCCGGGAACCCGGGCGTGGGAAGCGAGAACGCTACCGCACGACCACGAGAGGCTCAGACGGCTCTGCGACCGTGTATGCTGCAGATTCCTCGACTTGCGCCAAAGGGTGGTTGGGTTTCAGGTTCTGCTGAATAGGTCAGATGTCCACTATATGCAGGAGGCACCTACACGGATAGCAGCGGCTGTGTGGCGTGGACTGGGCGGCGGTTTTTCAGGTTAGAGGGTCTCGCGAAAACACAGGAAGGGCTTCAGTCACAAAGGGTGCAGGCTGAACACAGGAAGAACGTAGGTACAGGAACCATCGGTATAACAGTTGTAAATTGCCGTAGCTGTGTTGGGAAGTACCTGAGCTCCAAGAACTAATAGAAAGCACTGATGCTCAAATAGTTATAGGCACTGCAAGCTGGCTTAAGCCGGATATAAGCTCAGCCGAAATTTTTCGAGAAGATCCTAACGGTGCTCCGAAAGGGGAGGCTAAACACGGTTGGCGGTGGCGTGTTTGTTACTGTCAGAAGTAGTTTAACATGTAGCGAAATTGAAGTAGATACTTCCTGTGAGTTAGTATGGGCAGAGGTCATTGCTGGCAACCGGAATAAAATAATAATTGGATCCTTTCACCGACCTCCCAACTCAGATGATACAGTTGCTAAAGGTTCTAAGAAAATTTGAGTTTGATTTCAAACACGTAACCGACTCATACAATAATAGTTGGTGGTGACTTTAATTTACTCCACTTTTGGAGTAAATACATGTTTAATTCCGGAGGTACGCATAAAATTACGTACAAAATATCATTTGAAATTGTGCTAAACGCATTCTCTGAAAATTATTTCGAGCAGTTAGTTCATGAGCCCACGCGAATAGTAAACGGTTGAAAACACACTTGACCTCTTAGCAACAAATAATCCTGAGTTAATAACGGGCATCAAAAACGATTCAGAGATTAGTGAACACAGGGTGGTCGTAGTGAGATTGAATACTGTGATCCCCAAATACTCGAAAAATATACTTATTCAAGAAAGCAGATAGAAAATCACTTGACGCCTTTCTGAGAGACAGTCCCCACTCATTCCAAATTAATAATATAAGTATAGACCAGATGTGGCCTAAATTAAAGAAAATAGTATCTGCAGCTATTGAGAGATTTATACCAAATAAATTAACAAACGACGGAGCTGATCCTCCTTGGTACACAAAACGGGTTAGAACACTGTTGGATAAACAACGAAACAGACATGTCAAATTTAAACAGACGCAAAATCCTCAAGATTGGCAACCTTTTACAGAAGCTCGAAATTTAGCGTGGACTTCAATGCGAGATGGTTATAACAGTTTCCCCAACGAAACTTTGTCTCGAAACTTGGCAGAAAATCCAGAGAGATTCTTGTCGTATGTGAAGTATGTTAGCGGCAAGAAACAATCAATGCATTCTCTGCGAGATATCAATGTAGATATTATCGAAGACAGTGCTGCCAAAGCAGAGTTACTATACACAGCCTTCCGAAATGCTTTCACAAAAGAAGACGAAGTAAATATTCCAGAATTCGAATCGAGAACAGCTGTCAACATGATTAACGTAGAAGTAAATATCCTCGGAGTAATGAAGCAACTTAAACCACTTAATAAAAGGTACTCTTCTGGTCCAGACTGTGTACCGATTAGGTTCCTTTTGGAGTATGCTGATGCATTAGCTCCATACTTAAAAATCATATACAACCGTTCGCTTGACGAAAGATCCGTACCCAAAGACTGGAAAGTTGCACAGGTCACACCAGTATTCAAGAAAGATAGTAGGAGTAATCCACTAACTTACAGGCCATTATCGTTAACCTCGATATGGTTCAGGATTTTAGAACATACATTGTACTCGAACATTATGAATTACCTCGATGAAAACGGTCTATTGACACAAAGTCAACATGGGTTTAGAAAACATCGTTCCTGTGAAACACAACTAGGTCTTTATTCACATGAAGTGATGAGTGCTATTGATAAGGGATTTCAGATCGATTCCCTATTTCTAGATTTCCGGAAGGTTTTTGACACTGTAGTGAAATTGTGTGCTTATGGAATATCGTCTCAGTTATGTGACTGGATTTGTGATTTCCCGTCAGAGAGATCACAGTTCGTAGTAATTGACTGAAAGTCGTCGAGTAAAACAGATGTGATTTCTGGCGTTCCCTCAGATGGTGTTATAGGCCCTTTATTGTTTCTTATCTATACAAACGATTTAGGAGACAATCTGAGTAGCCGTCTTCGGTTGTTTGCAGATCATGCTGTCGTTTATCGACTAATAAAGTCATCAGAACATCAAAACAGATTGCAAAACGATTTAGAAGAAATATCGGAATGGAGCGAAAAGTGGCAGTTGACCCTAAATAACGATAAGTGTGAGGTCATGCATGTGAGTGCTGAAAGGAAGTCGGTAAACTTCGGTTACGCGATAAATCAGTCTGATATGAAAGCCGTAAATTCAACTAAATACCTAGGTATTACAATTACGAGCAACTTAAATTGGGAGGGACACATAGAAAATGTTGTGGGGAAGGATAACCAAAGACTGCGTTTTATTGGCAGGACACTTAGAAAACGTAACAGACCTACTAAGGAGACTGCCTACAATACGCTTGTCCGTCCTCTTTTGGAATACTACTGCACGGTGTGGAATCCTTACCAGATAGGACTGACGGAGTACATCGAAAAAGTTCAAAGAAAGGCAGCACGTTCTGTATTATCGCGAAATATGGGAGAGAGTGTCACAGAGATGATATGGGATTTGGGCTACACATCATTAAAAGAAAGGCTTATTTCGTTGCGACGGAATCTTCTCACGAAATTCCAATCACCAACATTCTCCTCCAAATACGAAAATATTTTGTTGACACCGACCTACATAGGGAGGAACGATCACCACGATAAAATAAGGGAAATCAGAGCTCGTACCTAAAGATATAGGTGTTCATTCTTTCCGCGCGCTATACGAGATTGGAATAATAGAGAATTGTAGAGGTGGTTCGATGAACCCTCTGCCAGGCACTTAAATGTGATTTGTAGAGTATCCAAGTAGATGTAGATGTAGACGCACTTCCAAATAAGATTTCTATTAGTACTTTCTAAACGGGTTACTAGAACTAACAGATCACCTAAGTTGCTGAGCACGGGGATAAGGATGGTATGTAGAACAAGGTTGGGGTTATATCAGGACTTTGGGGATAACCGACCTGCTGTAAACCGCTAGAAACAGTACTGTAAGGTACTTCAAAATGTTATCAGGAAAGCAAAAGGCATTCCTAAGGGAATAGAATAGCTAGTTCTCAGAAAATTATTACCATATGATCATCCGTGAAGGAACCGCTGGACAACAGGGAACGTTCAAGGATATTAAGTTAATATCTAGTAAAATATTTTTGTTGTAAATCTGAATTAAGTACAGTATTTAACAAATACTTTTTGAATATGGCAGGTGAATGAAATAAAAACTTACTGAATGAATTTCCACTTTGCAGAGGAGTACACGCTGATTGGAAACCGCCTGGCAGGATAAAACTGTGGGGGCCGGCGATAGCTCAACCGGACGGACCTGTTTACAAACAGCCCATGCAGTGCTCGAACATACGCCACGCTACTGAACATTATTTGCCAACTATTTTCGAGGGTCTTTGTTAGACTTCCACTTAGTTGGGGAGTGCCCGGAGCTGAGGGCACCTACCCACCTCCCCCCCTACTCCGTAGGTGTTTATATGTGAATGACGTCTGTTCCGCAATAACAACAGTAAAAATTACATAAGAAATCAAATCAAATAAATAACTACAAAGCCTTTCACTTCTGTTGATACCTGTGTCTCCCAGTTCCCTGTGTCCCATAGGATCGGTGGCGGTGAAGAAGACACTGTCGCCAGGCCTCTGGTTTCTACATCTGCCCACTCGGCCCCCAGAGCCCCCACCGGTCCATTCCTTAAAAAAAAAAGTAAGGATCCAAAATAGTCGACAAGGCCAGTGCCAACGAAAGGCAATGTCCTGAGTTCGACCTCCAGTCTGGTGTATTATTGTAATCTGATAGGAAGTTTAGGACGAACGAAATTGTCTCTGAATACCAAGAAAGGAGAAAAGTTCGATGCGGCGACGTACTGGACGTTGGACGGATGGGATGGAAAATTGTAGTAGTAGTGAATGTCAAATGGATGATGATGATAATGATGACGATGACGACGTGTCTGTTAGTACTGAAGTAGTACAACAATATCCACTATGTATCACATTCGTAACAGCGCTTTCGGTATTATAAAAAGTATATAAGTTAAATATAACGTCATGGCAGAAAATTTTCGAACATAATGTGTCTGAAGGAAAGAGAGATTTTAATTTCGTATCAGTAACAATAATCGTGTATTAACCAATAAAACTGACTAAAATTAAAGGAAAACAAAAGTCGGTAGAGCAATTACCTCTGAAAGCCAGAGGATACAGGTTCGATTCTCGCCCCAGAATATAGATGTAATCTGTCTGAAGTTTCCATAAAAACTCAGTTGGTGCAGGGAATCATTGAAATCTCTTACAAAACGGCTTCCGAATACTAGTACCTGAAATTCTGACAAGGAGGTCGTTCAGTTATTAAACCTCTGAACCCTATAGGCTCACATGGATATGAATCTAGCAGAATATCAAAGCAATGTGATGCATTTGTTACGCCACTAATTACCCACCTTTGTAATTTCTAGTTTGGGAGTAGTTTCATGAAGAACTGAGATACCAGATAGTGAAACCGCATTATGAGAAAGGAGAACTGCGTTTGTGTCAGAACCAGCAGCTGATTATATTTATAACTTATTAATAGATTTCCATCAGAGCTGGTAATAATGTTTTTATTTGTGAGTGGTTTGGAACATTTTCATTCATTCTCAAACCATTATCTGCATTGGAAGGTACAATCTGTAAACAAAACATGAAGTACAAGATTTTCAGACATTTTGTAAGCGCAGCTTTCTACAGTGCAATTAATGTTTTATGGCTTATCAGCATTTATAATGTTGCACTCTATAAAGATAACTGTTTTTGCATCGGACAGCAAAAAGTCATTCTCCGCAGAAATGAGATCGGCTACGGCGTAGATTCTGATTAGAGGACGGTTAACTGGTGGAAGGGCGTGCCTCAGGGGTCGTTTTTGCATGATAGGGCCATTAATATGACAAGTGATTTTAAAATACTCTGCTGGAAAAGAAAGTAGCACGTCTGGAAAGATTTCGATTATATCATGACGACATATGACACCTGGAGAATAGTGGATGTTTCAACATCGATCGCCAACAGATAACGCAGTGGCTACTCTTTCACAGGGAATGCTCATGGCCAGAAGGCTCAGTGTGGTGCAGACTCTTGAAGCAACCATACTACGGAGACGCAGCCAAGTGAGCGGTTTGATAAGGGTCAAATTGTGGTCTGCAGAGCGGCGGGATGGTCCTTTCGGAAAAATGCCACACAAGCTGGGCATGCTGTGTCAGTTGTGCAGTGATGCTGGTTCAGTGATCACGTGCACGTTCTCACACTCATAGACGAGGTTCTGGACGTCCACGCAAAACAGACACCCGCCGGTATCGTCCTACTGTAAGGGCAGCAGTGGCAGATCGTACAGCTACCGCAGCACAGATAAGAGTACTTGTGAGCCCAGATTTGTCAACAAAATTTTTGCGAACCGGTTATTAGCAGTGGGACTACGGCCAACCTCACCTCTAGCCGGTCTTCCGCTCATGCCCAATATTGACGAGCACGGCTTGACTGATGCCGTCAGGGGATCACTTGGAAGGTGGAATTTAGTGCCGTGGTCTTCAGCGAAGAAAGCATATTCTATGTGCATGCAAGTTGTGGTCGTTTGTGCTGGTTCATAGAATGCATTCGTCCAAGACACACTGGCCTCATCCTAGACATTATGGTCTAGGGTGCGATAAGTCGCTGATCTACAGCTGTTGTTCACCTTTGGTGTTTCTGGAAGGGACGCTAACCAGCGCTCAGTACACACTGAATGTTGTTAGACCCTTTCTTTTACAGCAGGAAGGTGACCTGTTGTTTCAACAGGGTAATGCTCACCCAGACACTGCCCGTCAAATTTGACATGCTCTGGAAGACATGCAGCAACTGGCTGGGTAGCACGATCTCTAGACATGTCTCCAATAGAGCACGTGTGGGATATGATGTGACGTTCGTCAGCCAACTGCTCTTACAGACCTACGTGAACAGATCGCAAAAGGGTTAAATAACGTACCTAAGACATTTCTCGCCATCTATACGATCGACAGGATGCCACAGTCAGCAATTGCATTGCTCCCTGTGGAGACTGCATCACATAATAGTAAGGGCGTTTCACCATAAGTCGATACCTGGTACCTCAGGAACGCTTGTGCAACTGATCTCTAAATGTTACCGTTTCATGTACTCTATATTCGTTGTTGCAGCAATAAATCTTAAGTGAATTGGAAACCTCTAATCAGGTGTACTTATTTTTATCTGGCAGTGCATTTCTGTTTGGCGACGACAATGACATGATAGTTAAGGATGATCAGTGCAACATAGACATTGCGTGAAATAGTGCAGTTCTAGATGTTGTGCCTAGGAATCTTGCATACTCCGTTCTCTAGACAAACAGACAAACAACTCGCATTAATGAGTTTTATTATAACAAGACACGTACAATACTTTGATTGATGTGTGGCAAGCAAAGGGTGACATACAAAATAATCAGTCTTATTCAGAATAGACAAATACAAGTCCGCGCTGCGTAGAGATGGCTAACGATAGAGCTACTATGCGTCGGCTAACGAAATGGCTAACGTTGAAGCTGCTACCAGTCGGGCGCGGCGCTTATGTCTTCTTCACCTATGGGCCGCTGCTGTCGCGTTATCCTCCTTGAGGGAGGTCGGTCAGCGTGCGATTGGCTGAACTCTTCTCACAGGCGTCTCTTCTCTATCGTTCCCTACTAGCATGCCGGCGCTGACTTTACGCCGTAACACGACAAATGTTCACGGCTTGCAGAAAATAAACTGACGCTATGCCACAGTAAGACTCAATTTGTATAGTTTCAATACAGCTAAACTAAAACTGAAATTTAAATTACACAGAATGGCTACATGATTAGAGAGTCTGGACATTCAAAATTCCTAGGTGTTCAGATACATGCCAAGCTGTCAAGGAAATCTCATTTTCAGGATCTTGTTCAAAAACACAATGCTGTGATATTTACCATTTGAACAGTATCTGAAGTAAACGTCCACATCAAAAATTAGTCTACTTTGCTTATTTTCATTCATTTATGAGCTACGGCATTATATTCTGGGATAATTCTTCCCATTTACAAAGAGTATTTTTGGCCCTGAAACGGACAGTTCGAGCAATACGTGGTGTAATTTCGCGTACCTCCTGTCGACCTCTCTTCAGGAGTCTGCAACTCTGACACTGGTTCTCAACATACGTTTTGTTGTTAAGAATATGAACTTATTTCCA